>NW_020625486.1:3640305-3744405 GCF_003573695.1 Papaver somniferum
CCTCTTGGTGTTGAGACGTGCAAATTCCTCAACACAACTACTGTGTTGCTAGGCATGCTTCCTCAACACATTCTTCCTCTTGGTGTTGATACGTGCAAATTCCTCAACACCACTACTGTGTTGCAAGGCATGCTTCCTCAACACATCCTTCCTCTTAGTGTTAGGAGGTCTAAATTCCTCAACACTCATTAAGGTGTTGCTAGGCATGCTTCCTCAACACATTCTTCCTCTTGGTGTTGAGACGTGCAAATTCCTCAACACCACCACTGTGTTGTTAGGAAAACTTCCTCAACATATTATCCTCCTGGTGTTGAGACGTGCAAATTCCTCAACACAACTACTGTGTTGCTATACATGCTTCCTCAACACATTCTTCCTATTGGTGTTCAGACGTGAAAATTCCTCAAAACCACTACTGTGTTGCTAGGATAGATTCCTCAACACACTTTCCTCTTGGTGTTGAGACGTGCAAATTCCTCAACACGACCACTATGTTGCTAGGCATGCTTCCTGAACATATTTTCCTCTTGGTGTTGAGACGTGCAAATTACTCAACACAACTACTGTGTTGCTAGGCATGCTTCCTCAACACATTCTTCCTCTTGGTGTTGAGACGTGCAAATTCCTCAACACCACTACTGTGTTGCTAGGCATGCTTCCGCAACACATCCTTCCTCTTAGTGTTGAGACATCTAAATTCCTCAACACTCATTACTGTGTTGCTAGGCATGCTTCCTCAACAAATTCTTCTTCTTGGTGTTGAGATGTGCAAATTCCTCAACACAACTACTGTGTTGCTAGGCATGCTTCCTCAACACATTCTTCCTATTGGTGTTGAGACGTGCAAATTCTTTAACACCACTATTGTGTTGCTAGGCAAGCTTCCTCAACACATTTTCCTCTTGGTGTTTAGACGTTCAAATTCCTCAACACTCATTACTGTGTTTCTAGGCATGCTTCCTCAACACATTCTTCCTCTTGGTGTTGAGACGTGCAAATTCCTCAACACAACTACTGTGTTGCTAGGCATGCTTCCTCAACACATTCTTCCTCTTGGTGTTGAGACGTGCAAATTCCTCAACACCACTACTGTGTTGCTAGTCATGCTTCCTCAACACATCCTTCTTCTTAGTGTTGGGAGGTCTAAATTCCTCAACACTCATTATTGTGTTGCTAGGAAAGCTTCCTGAACACACTTTCCTCTTGGTGTTGAGACGTGCAAATTCCTCAACACCACCACTGTAATGTTAGGCAAGCTTCCTCAACATATTTTCCTCTTGGTGTTGAGACGTTCAAATTCCTCAACACAACTACTGTGTTTCTAGGCATGCTTCCTCAACACATTCTTCCTATCGGTGTTGAGACGTGCAAATTCCTCAACACCACTACTGTGTTGCTAGGCAAGTTTCCTTAACACATTTTTCCTCTTTGTGTTGAGACGTGCAAATTTCTCAAAACCACTACTGTGTTGCTAGGAAAGCTTCCTCAACACACTTTCCTTTTGGTGTTGAGACGTGCAAATTCCTCAACACCACCACTGTGTTGCTAGGCATGCTTCCTCAACATATTTTCCTCTCGGTGTTGAGACGTGCAAATTACTCAACACAACTACTGTGTTGCTAGGCATGCTTCCTCAACACATTCTTCCTCTTGGTGTTGAGACGTGCAAATTCCTCAACACTACTACTGTGTTGCTAGGCATGCTTTCTCAACACGTTTTCCTCCTGGTGTTGAGACGTGCAAATTCCTCAACACCACTATTGTGTTGCTAGGCATGATTCCTCAATGGTAGGCCGGGGACACTGTATAAACAATGGAGAAAGTTAAGGCCTACAGTGATACCGCAAGTGCCCGGTTTCGATGTAGTGAGTGCACAAGTACGGGTCGATCCACAGGGACTTGGGTGTGTTCATGAAGATTCCTAAGCTAAATGGCAGTGACAGTGCAGTGAGAACAATGAG
Organism: Papaver somniferum; assembly: GCF_003573695.1. Lineage (NCBI taxonomy): Eukaryota > Viridiplantae > Streptophyta > Magnoliopsida > Ranunculales > Papaveraceae > Papaver > Papaver somniferum. The sequence goes on from NW_020625486.1 coordinate 3,642,267, forward strand.
AAGGCAGTAAAGAGAAAAGCAAAGCCAAGAGGCAGTGAACAGGGCAGTGAAGATGATGAGTGAGCAAAGCAGAAAGAAACAAGGCAATGTAACAAAAACAGTGACAGTGACCAAAGGTCATAGGCAGTGGGTGAGCAGTGGTGAAAGCAAACAAAGCAGATGAAGGGAGCTAGGATCATTAATTCCACCACTAACCTACACCATGTATTCAACGACTACATTCTTGTTCTTGTGATGACATGGGTTAAGATGTGGTCTGCCCTATGTCTAAGAAGTTTCTCCACTAGAGAAATCATCCCCAATAAGACATTGCTCCATAGCACTAGTTATCTGGCTAAGTATAACTAGTCTAAGGCTCAACATGGTCTGGTTTATCATGATTGGTGGCTATGTCCACATAGAGATATTCTAACTACAGTGGATACATGGCATCCACTGTGAGAGCAATTTGCAGACATGCCAAAGTGATTATCTCCTAAACATTTTTAACATTCAAGAATGCATATTCACATCACACAGGATAACAAGTTAAGGCTTCCTTAAGACCCTAGCAATTGAAACTAACACATGATAAAACTAAAATTAAAATTGGAATTAAACTGAAATTAACCCAATTAGGGGGTATCTCGGCTAACCAAGAACACCCTTCTCTCTACACATCAATTGCCTTTTATAGTTTTACAAAATATCCCCAAATTTCGAAACCCTAACTTGCAAACCCTAATTTTTGAATTGAAAATTCCACTCACCTAATCCCTGAATTGATGTCGACCCATGCCTATTCTCTCTTCTCTGCTCCTCTCCATGTATTCAATTGCGTCTTATAGCCTCACCTAATTTATTGATTTATCACCTAGGGTTTCAGTGGTGAAAAATCAATAAGTTAGATGGCTATAGAGGTAGGGGAGGTAGCTAAGGCGTGTAGGTGGTGTTTGGTGACAGTGGAGGAAGTGGCGATGGCAGGGTGGTGTGGTTCAGCGAGGTGTAGCTGGTGGAGGTGATGGAGTTGCAGAGCAGCTCTCTGCAACAGGGTATGGAGGAGAAGAGGTCGAGTGATTTTGGGTTAGGGCGTGTTTGTCTAGGGGTATAGGGTGTTCGATACTTGGGTGTTAGGCGGGTGCAGCGAGGTTTGATGATCTGCGACAAGGAGCGATGGATGGGAAGATGGTAGGTGGATCTGACGGCGATGCGGAGGCAGGCGATGAGCGACCGTCGGATGAAGAGATACAACGAAACGAACGGTACTTGATGGAGTTAGGTACTGTAGTGTAAGGCGGAGATATCAAACTTCGATGCACAGCAAGGGAGCGACCGTCGGATGCTTCTGAGAACTGATCTGACGGCTGAAGACGCAAGCGGGTATGGATTTGGGTTTTAGGCTTTTGGGTATAGAATATGGGTTTGGGAAATGAGTTTGGGCTTGGAAAACCTTGAGCCCACTTCTTCTTTAAGACCAACTTTCTTCTTCAAGCCCATTTCTATCCTTTTTTTGGTCTTCCGCACATCACTCTTCGCGGCTTCCTTGCGTAATTCCTCCTGGCTTTTCACTACTTTTCTGCTCTTTTTGCTCCGTAACTCATCCAATCTTTATTTATTACCTAAAAATGCAAAATTAAGTAAGAAAAATATTTATTCTTGAAAACAATGAAAATACAGAATATGGGATAAAATGTAGAATTAATGCACAAAAGATGAGTTAAATGCCAAGAAAAATATATAGAAATATGCACTTTTTAGCACTCATCAAATACCCCCAAACCTGAATTTTACTTGTCCTCAAGTAAAACAAAACTAAGGAAATCCTACCTATACCACTGTCGCTGGTCTCTCGAATGCATTTAGCGTATGCACTAAGCCTTTTAAACCACTAAGTGTCCCTAGTGGACGAGTTGAAGTCTCGTGAAGGTTTGCTTAGAACGTACCTACAAAGTTCTAGGTCAAAATATAAGCTCAGATTCCATCAAATGTGACATGTGCAAAACAGTTTAAGCTCACAGCAAAATGGAGATGTCAATCTAGCTATCGAAGGCACAATCCTAGCACTGATAACAAAAAAAGACATGTGATAAGAGTGTAAAGTGTATATACACATGTGTAAAGAAAGATCTGAAGTTATGACTACTAATCACCAAGAGATAGTTTCTCAGGCTAAGAACTGAGGTCGAAATCTAGCTAGCTGTCCGGACTTTACGAGAATTGTGAATGAGTTGGAGGTATTTCACAATTACTCGCGTTGTACATCAATGGCATACACCCTCCTTGCTTATTACAATGAAACAACAAAAGATGACTCTTTACATGACTCTTATTTACATTGACTATTCTCTTTTTATTTTTGGAACAAGAGATGATGGAATTGATAAGTACTTGATTTTTTTGTATTTTTCTGATATTTTTTTCTGAATATAAACATCGTTTTTTTTTTTTTTTTTTTTTGAATAAGGAAACACTTTTGAAACATATACAAAAGGAAACAAAAGATTACATGACACTTTGCAAGAGGTAGCCCTTTTTGATGCACCCAGTTAAATTCGATGGTTGTCTTTCTTAATGTAACCTCCACCTTCTATCCCAACCAACCAAAGAACAAGCTAGTCAAGTTTCGTTCAGTATTCTAAAGTGATTGGCAATCGTAACTTCCTATCAAACACCTTGAAGATCGAGGCCATACATGTATTGGTAGATCGTGCGCGTGCAAATTTCTTATCACTATGTGAATTGTGCTAGAATCAGGGTGCCTAAATATCTAGACTAAGACTCCTAATAAAAATACATATTTGCACAAGAGTCAACATTTCAAGGTAAATGAGCTCCATTTTTATGTTTTTTTATCATTTTTTAATTTTTTTTATTTTCATTTTTTCATTTTTTTCAAAAAGAAGGAGTTCTTGTTTTCAATTATGGCATATTATCAAAGTATCTACTTTTCACCCCCAAACCTAAACTAAACATTGTCCTCAATGTTTCAAAATATGAACAAAATTAGAATACAACATATGAAGAGGATCATGTTGAGTAGAGAAAAAGGAAAGAGAATACCCGATTTCGGCGAAAGCAAGATTAGAACTCCGTTATTCAAGGAAAAAAAATCCAACATATTTCAGCCGAGATCATATTGGATTAGCAAAATATATACAAAAGGAACAAAAAGGGTTTTAAGAAATTTTATCTACTGGATTATATACAAAAATTCACCATACACTAACAATCTAAAGAGTTGAGGATCAACCCAAAAGACAAAGTGTAGAGGTTTCAACAGCTTCACACAATAATAATATGATAGGCATGCAAGTGAAGCTGTGAAACAAAATGAGCTACCCCCAAACCTGGATTTTTCAACGGATAAAATTTTGGAAACAAAATCTCGCAGTTTTGGGGGTTCATCATGTACAAGGTCTAACTCGAAATGAACTTTGCTATGGACGGGCAAACATGCAATTTCCAACTGTGGTTCCTCAAAGATATTATATTTAAATGCAAAATGGTCCAAGAGGACTTGGGAAGCACACAGTTCCAAACCTAGATTAGGCATTCTCAGAAAAATTGGTTTTACAATATTGGTATAAACCAAATCTAGGTTGGGTGGAAGGCCATCAGATTGTGACTCATGTAGGAGAATAGGTACGTCATTATCAATCAAATCAAAATCTCCTAAATCATCTACACATGTCACATCATGCTCACAATCATCAATCAAATTAGCAAGTTCACACTCAGAATCATCAACATCATCAACATATTTGTCCTCATGCATCGGCAATTCAATGGAAACATCACAATGTGACCTAGGTAGAGAATCAGACACATCACTTATATTTTCATGCATAATAACATTAGTGTCTACAGAAGATTCAACTATTCCTATGTCATGCTCATCTTCACAGAATAATTGTAAGAATCCCATGTCAATATCAAAATCATATGAATTACAATGAGTATTAGAAAAAACAACATTCATGAAGGTCGAGGGCGAGAAGCCATATGTTATTGAACCAACAGGTTCCACAATATTTTCATGTTCTTCTAACACATCATCATAATCATCATAATCATCATCATGGTAGCATGCATATTGGTCCTCATTAAAAGTGGTGGTGTCGTTAGTCGATTCATGTTCCTCTAAATTAAGTTCATATTCAACATCATTTACATGAATGGGACTAGACACTTCATTAGGGACAACATACATTTCCTCATGAATTTCCTCCTTTTGTAGGTGAAGCAAAATCTGATCTAAATATGCCTGAATTCGTGATGTAGATCTATCGAAGTTTTGCTCACTGAGTCTGAAAGCTTCTGTGGTGGAGTCTAAATTCATGGGAGTACAAAATTCTTCATGTTCAAATTGTGGTGATTGGTACATGTGTGCATGGTCATTAGGGTTTATAAAAGATTGATCGCAACCCTCAAAGGATTGATTATGGTCCCAATGACTACCATTCTCACAATTTATGGGCATTTCATACCTTGGATTTTCTCTAGATTGCCTAAAATTATTCAAAATATGACAATTCTCAACAGGGTGGTCTAAACTACCACATGCAGGACATGCATAGATTTCAGGTTGCCTAAGAAAATTAGATGTGACAGATTCCTCATGTGATTGCATTTCTAAAGCTGCGATTCGAGCTTCTAATTGATCCACAAGAGATGATTGTGTGAGTGAGGCATTAGCAAAATGTTCATTTTCACGTTGTGGCAAACGATGCATGTGTGAATAGTCATTAGGGTTCATGTATTGAGGCTCGGGACTTTGAAAATGTCCATAATAATTCCTATAACTATTGACATCATGGTCTATGGGAGGTTCATAACGTGAAGTTTTTCCACACGCAAGTTCTCTAAGGGATTCGTTGTATTCCCTAACTGTAGAAAAAGATCTAGACATGATTGGGCTCAAAGGCTAAGTAAAGAGTTTACAAAGCTCAAAATTTGGTTTTTAAGGGATTGGACTTTTTGGAAAAATTTGGTTTTGTTGGGAAAAATTTGGTTTTGGCGGGAGACATTTGGTTTTGATGGGAAAAATTTTGGTTTTTAGGGGAAGATTTGGAAAACTTTTTGGTTTTTACGGGAGAATTTTGGTTTTGTCGGGATAAGGAGGAAGAAGAAAAATTTGGTTGTTAATGTGGGAGCAAAATAAAATTTGGTTTTAGAATTTGGGAGCAAGTAAAGTAATTTTTTTTTTTTTTTTTTAATTATCCTAGCATAAATTAGCACAACCCATAAAAGAAAATAAAAACAACAATAATAATTACAAACCCATAAAAGAAAGAAAAAGAAGAAAAAGAAAAATTATTACAAGCCCAAAAAAAAATAAAATAAAGAAAAACAAAAATTATTACAAACCCACAAATTAAAAATGGAAGCCCACAGGTTGGGTTCTCTTAATGGGTTTAAGCTTACCTTTGAAGCACAGCCCAGCTGTTCAGTTTGGTTGCAAAAGCCCAGTTGGGCTTTGGATCATCCTAAGCTTTGGCTTCAACACTCAAGGCCCAGTTGGGCTTGGTTCAATTTCTTCTCCTTCTGCAGCTTACAACCCAGTTGGGCTTTATCTTACACCAGCTTCAGCAGGCAGCAGCAGCAGGGAATAGCAACAGGAGCACAGCAGCAATAGCAGCAGCAGGATCAGGAGCAGCAGCAGGATCAGGAGAAGCAGCTCAGCTCTATTTGGGCTTCACAGCAGCATATCAGCACCAGAGGTTTGTTCTCAGCCTCACAACTACCTGGTAATTTCAGATGAGAGAATTAGTTCTCACAACAACAAATTTCAGGCATTCAAGATGACACTGCTAACTCAGTACACAACTCAGGCATTCACAGCAGCAAATTTCAGAGTTCAGTTGGTACAAAACCAAGATGACAATGACCCAATGACCAATATGCAGTAGCAGTTAAGATGATGTAGTAGCAGATAAACAAAAGAAATATGCAGCTAACTACAGACAAACAACTGCAGCTAACACAGGGTGCTAAGTTGCAATTACAGAGGTGCAGAAAATTGAAAATATGCAGTGATGCAGGACAAGATGCAGAGATGCTAATGAAAGTTACACTAAAATGCAAGAATGCAATGCATGATGAATATGCTAGAATGAAACAATATGCAAAAGAGTATGCAGTGATGCAAATGAACTAACATGCAAAAACATCCAAGAAAAATTCAACACAACACAACCAAGTCCCCGGCAACGGCGCCAAAAACTTGGTAGGCCGGGGACAGTGTATAAAAAATGGAGAAAGTTAAGGCCTACAGTGATACCGCAAGTGCCCGGTTTCGATGTAGTGAGTGCACAAGTACGGGTCGATCCACAGGGACTTGGGTGTGTTCATGAAGATTCCTAAGCTAAATGGCAGTGACAGTGCAGTGAGAACAATGAGAAGGCAGTAAAGAGAAAAGCAAAGCCAAGAGGCAGTGAACAGGGCAGTGAAGATGATGAGTGAGCAAAGCAGAAAGAAACAAGGCAATGTAACAAAAACAGTGACAGTGACCAAAGGTCATAGGCAGTGGGTGAGCAGTGGTGAAAGCAAACAAAGCAGATGAAGGGAGCTAGGATCATTAATTCCACCACTAACCTACACCATGTATTCAACGACTACATTCTTGTTCTTGTGATGACATGGGTTAAGATGTGGTCTGCCCTATGTCTAAGAAGTTTCTCCACTAGAGAAATCATCCCCAATAAGACATTGCTCCATAGCACTAGTTATCTGGCTAAGTATAACTAGTCTAAGGCTCAACATGGTCTGGTTTATCATGATTGGTGGCTATGTCCACATAGAGATATTCTAACTACAGTGGATACATGGCATCCACTGTGAGAGCAATTTGCAGACATGCCAAAGTGATTATCTCCTAAACATTTTTAACATTCAAGAATGCATATTCACATCACACAGGATAGCAAGTTAAGGCTTCCTTAAGAACCTAGCAATTGAAACTAACACATGATAAAACTGAAATTAAAATTGGAATTAAACTGAAATTAACCCAATTAGGGGGTATCTCGGCTAACCAAGAACACCCTTCTCTCTACACATCAATTGCCTTTTATAGTTTTACAAAATATCCCCAAATTTCGAAACCCTAACTTGCAAACCCTAATTTTTGAATTGAAAATTCCACTCACCTAATCCCTGAATTGATGTCGACCCATGCCTATTCTCTCTTCTCTGCTCCTCTCCATGTCTTCAATTGCGTCTTATAGCCTCACCTAATTTATTGATTTATCACCTAGGGTTTCAGTGGTGAAAAATCAATAAGTTAGATGGCTATAGAGGTAGGGGAGGTAGCTAAGGCGTGTAGGTGGTGTTTGGTGACAGTGGAGGAAGTGGCGATGGCAGGGTGGTGTGGTTCAGCGAGGTGTAGCTGGTGGAGGTGATGGAGTTGCAGAGCAGCTCTCTGCAACAGGGTATGGAGGAGAAGAGGTCGAGTGATTTTGGGTTAGGGCGTGTTTGGCTAGGGGTATAGGGTGTTCGATACTTGGGTGTTAGGCGGGTGCAGCGAGGTTTGATGATCTGCGACAAGGAGCGATGGATGGGAAGATGGTAGGTGGATCTGACGGCGATGCGGAGGCAGGCGATGAGCGACCGTCGGATGAAGAGATACAACGAAACGAACGGTACTTGATGGAGTTAGGTACTGTAGTGTAAGGCGGAGATATCAAACTTCGATGCACAGCAAGGGAGCGACCGTCGGATGCTTCTGAGAACTGATCTGACGGCTGAAGACGCAAGCGGGTATGGATTTGGGTTTTAGGCTTTTGGGTATAGAATATGGGTTTGGGAAATGAGTTTGGGCTTGGAAAACCTTGAGCCCACTTCTTCTTTAAGACCAACTTTCTTCTTCAAGCCCATTTCTATCCTTTTTTTGGTCTTCCGCACATCACTCTTCGCGGCTTCCTTGCGTAATTCCTCCTGGCTTTTCACTACTTTTCTGCTCTTTTTGCTCCGTAACTCATCCAATCTTTATTTATTACCTAAAAATGCAAAATTAAGTAAGAAAAATATTTATTCTTGAAAACAATGAAAATACAGAATATGGGATAAAATGTAGAATTAATGCACAAAAGATGAGTTAAATGCCAAGAAAAATATATAGAAATATGCACTTTTTAGCACTCATCAAATACCCCCAAACCTGAATTTTACTTGTCCTCAAGTAAAACAAAACTAAGGAAATCCTACCTATACCACTGTCGCTGGTCTCTCGAATGCATTTAGCGTATGCACTAAGCCTTTTAAACCACTAAGTGTCCCTAGTGGACGAGTTGAAGTCTCGTGAAGGTTTGCTTAGAACGTACCTACAAAGTTCTAGGTCAAAATATAAGCTCAGATTCCATCAAATGTGACATGCGCAAGTCAGTAGAAGCTCACAGCAAAATGGAGATGTCAATCTAGCTATCAAAGGCACAATCCTAGCACTGATAACAAAAAAAGACATGTGATAAGAGTGTAAAGTGTATCTACACATGTGTAAAGAAAGATCTGAAGTTATGACTACTAATCACCAAGAGATAGTTTCTCAGGCTAAGAACCAAGGTCGAAATCTAGCTAGCTGTCCGTACTTTACGAGAATTGTGAATGAGTTGGAGGTATTTCACAATTACTCGCGTTGTACATCAATGGCATACACCCTCCTTGCTTATTACAATGAAACAACAAAATGACTATTTACATGACTCTTATTTACATTGACTATTCTCTTTTATTTTTGGAACAAGAGATGATGGAATTGATAAATACTTGATTTTTTTGTATTTTTCTGATTTTTTATTTTTATTTTTATTTTATTTTATTTTTTTTTTTGAAAACACTTTTGATACATGTACAAAAGGAAACAAAAGATTACATGACACTTTGCAAGAGGTAGCCCTTTTTGATGCACCCAGTTAAATTCGATGGTTGTCTTTCTTAATGTAACCTCCACCTTCTATCCCAACCAACCAAAGAACAAGCTAGTCAAGTTTCGTTCAGTATTCTAAAGTGATTGGCAATCGTAACTTCCTATCAAACACCTTGAAGATCGAGGCCATACATGTATTGGTAGATCGTGCGCGTGCAAATTTCTTATCACTATGTGAATTGTGCTAGAATCAGGGTGCCTAAATATCTAGACTAAGACTCCTAATAAAAATACATATTTGCACAAGAGTCAACATTTCAAGGTAAATGAGCTCCATTTTTATGTTTTTTTATCATTTTTTAATTTTTTTTATTTTCATTTTTTCATTTTTTTCAAAAAGAAGGAGTTCTTGTTTTCAATTATGGCATATTATCAAAGTATCTACTTTTCACCCCCAAACCTAAACTAAACATTGTCCTCAATGTTTCAAAATATGAACAAAATTAGAATACAACATATGAAGAGGATCATGTTGAGTAGAGAAAAAGGAAAGAGAATACCCGATTTCGGCGAAAGCAAGATTAGAACTCCGTTATTCAAGGAAAAAAAATCCAACATATTTCAGCCGAGATCATATTGGATTAGCAAAATATATACAAAAGGAACAAAAAGGGTTTTAAGAAATTTTATCTACTGGATTATATACAAAAATTCACCATACACTAACAATCTAAAGAGTTGAGGATCAACCCAAAAGACAAAGTGTAGAGGTTTCAACAGCTTCACACAATAATAATATGATAGGCATGAAAGTGAAGCTGTGAAACAAAATGAGCTACCCCCAAACCTGGATTTTTCAACGGATAAAATTTTGGAAACAAAATCTCGCAGTTTTGGGGGTTCATCATGTACAAGGTCTAACTCAAAGTGAACTGTGCTAGGGACGGGCAAACATGCTAATTCCAACTGTGGTTCCTCAAATGTATTACACTTAGAAGCAAAATAGTCCAAGAGGACTTGGGAAGCACACAGTTCCAAACCTAGATTAGGGACTCTCAGAAAAGTCGGTTTGACAATATGGGTACAAACCAAATCTAGGTTGGGTGGAAGGCCATCAGATTGTGACTTATGTAGGACGATAGGCACATCATTACTAATCACATCAACATCTCCTAAGTCTTCTACACGTGTCACAACATTCTCACAATCATCAAACAAATTGGCAAGATCACAATCAGAGTCATCAACATCATCAACAAATTTATTCTCATGCATCGGAAAATCAGGAGAAATATCACAATGTGACCTAGGTAGAGAATCAGACACATCAAATATATTTTCATGCATATTAGCATTAGTGTCTACAGAAGATTCAACTATTCCTATGTCATGCTCATCTTCACAGAATAATTGTACGAATCCCATGTCAATATCAAAATCATACGAATCCCCGGCAGCGGCGCCAAAAAGTTGGTAGGCTTCTAAAAGGTCCTACAAATTATAACCGCAAGTGCACGGTCGTCAGTTGTAGCTCGTGCAAGTACGGGTCGATCCACAGAGACTGGGAGTGTTTTGGAGTTTTCTAGCTATTTAGGCTCTAAATTGCTATTGGGCTTCTAATTGTGCTTTGGGCTTAGTGGGTTTTTGTAACAATGAAATGGTTTTGGGCTCAGTTGGCTGGGCCTTTAGATTAGCTAGGCTTCTGAGCTATGAACTAGATTACACTGGGCTTTTGTAAAACAAGGTAATGAATGCAGTAACAAGAACAGGAGAAACAAATGAGAAGAAAGAGCAAATAGTGGCAGTGAAGCTGTGATATTTACAAAGCAATGAAGATGGTAGTGAAATAATGAGACAATGGATGATAAAACAATAAACACAAGAAAACAGATACAAATACAAAACACAAAACAGGTGACAGTGGCAGTGGAGAGTGATAGTGAAGAAAAGCAAAGGAAATGGTGAAAATGGCAGTGAGGATGGCAATGGAAATGAAGCAAAGAGAAAGACCAAGGCAGTGAGCCAAGGGCAGGGACAGTGAGCAAATAAGAATAACAGAAATAAGAAAACAATGAAGACAAGAGGATGATCACTAGGACGTTGAATCCACCATTAACCTAAGGGATATTCTAATCACAGCTAAAATAATTACCAAAGTGCTAATTGTCTGATTAAAGCACAACTAGTCTAAGGGCTTAGCAACACTGAACATGAGCTGCACATGATGAAGACTATCTCAGCTGGTTCATAATTTCATCTAGTCCTAGCATTTGGGATTCAGAACATACATAACAGAAACAGTACAGAGCATTACATCAAATGGAGAAACTGAACAATACACAGAACATGGAAAAAAACATGGATAGCAAAACATGGATAGCAAAACATGAATTGAAACAAGACAAACTAAAACTGAATTTGGAATTAAAATTGAAAATTAAAATTAAATCTACAAATACAAAACAGGGAAGAAAAATCTACCCAAGAGGAACTGGCTAGTCCAGCCCTCATGGGGATACACTGGCTAGTCCAGAGATAAGCCTTTACATCACACCCACAATCATATTTATACCCAATTACAAGTTAGGGTTCTTCCCAAAAAATCCCTAAAATCAAACAGAAATTAGGTAAATTATTTCTACCTAATTTGACAGTACAAATCAGACCCATATCTTCTATAATGCTCCTCCATGCTTCTCCCTAACAGTAATTAGAGTTTACTCGAAAATCCCCAAATTAACTGAAATTAGGGTTTGGGTTTTTCTTACCTTGATGTGACAAATCTCCTCAATTAGCATCGACCCATGTCTTCTCTGCTTCTCCTGGTGCCTTTCCCATACCTTGATTTCTTTTCTAGCTTCACCTAATTTCTCTGCCATGTCCATCAATTCTTTTTCCCTAATTTTCAAAACCCTAAACTAGGGGAAATCAGTGAATAGGAAATGATGGGCACGTTAGAGGGATTTGGGAGTGATGATGATGGTGTTTGTTGGCATTTGGTGGAAGTGGTGGTTGTGGAAGTGGAGTTGGTGGTGATGATGGCGGACATGGTGGTGGTACGGGTTCTGCAGACGGGGGAAGGAAGAAGAGATGGAGAAGAAAGAAGAAGTCGATAGAGTTAGGGTTAGGGGGCGTTTGGCTAGGGGTATAGGGTGTTCGATACTTGGGTGTTAGGCGGGTTCAGAGAGGTTTGATGATCTGCGACAAGGAGCGATGGATGGGAAGATGGTAGGTGGATCCAACGGCGATACGGAGGTAAGCGTGGAGCGACCGTCGGATGAAGGGATGTAGCAAAACGGACGACCCAAGATGGAGATGGGCGTTGCGATGTAAAGCGGGGGCTTCGGAGTTTGATGTGCGATGATGGAGCGACCGTAGGATGCTGAAATGCTTCGATCTGACGGCTGAAATCCGAGACGGGCTTGGATAGTGGAAATGTGTTTGAGTAAGGGTTTTGGGCCTTGGGTATGCCAAGCCCATATCTTATTTAAGGACAATTCTTCTTCTTCAAGCCCACTTCTAGCCTTTTGGTCTTGTGCACAACATTCTTCGCGGCTTCCTTGTGTAATTCCTCCCGGCTTTTCACTACTTTTCTGCTCTGCTATTCATCCAAACTTTATTTATTACCTAAAAATGCAAAATTAAGTAAGAAAAATATTTATTCTTGAAAACAATGAAAATACAGAATATGGGATAAAATGTAGAATTAATGCACAAAAGATGAGTTAAATGCCAAGAAAAATATATAGAAATATGCACTTTTTAGCACTCATCAAATACCCCCAAACCTGAATTTTACTTGTCCTCAAGTAAAACAAAACTAAGGAAATCCTACCTATACCACTGTCGCTGGTCTCTCGAATGCATTTAGCGTATGCACTAAGCCTTTTAAACCACTAAGTGTCCCTAGTGGAAGAGTTGAAGTCTCGTGAAGGTTTGCTTAGAACGTACCTACAAAGTTCTAGGTCAAAATATAAGCTCAGATTCCATCAAATGTGACATGTGCAAAACAGTTTAAGCTCACAGCAAAATGGAGATGTCAATCTAGCTATCGAAGGCACAATCCTAGCACTGATAACAAAAAAAGACATGTGATAAGAGTGTAAAGTGTATCTACACATGTGTAAAGAAAGATCTGAAGTTACGACTACTAATCACCAAGAGATAGTTTCTCAGGCTAAGAACTGAGGTCGAAATCTAGCTAGCTGTCCGGACTTTACGAGAATTTATTAATTAATTTTGCATTTTTAGGTAATAAATAAAGTTTGGATGAATAACGGAGCGAAAAGAGCAGAAAAGTAGTGAAAAGCCGGTAGAAATTACGCAAGGAAGCCGCAAAGAATGGTGCGCACAAGTCCAAAAAGCTAGGAATGGGCTCAAGAAGGAAGAATTGTTCTTAAAGAAGATATGGGCTTGGCATACCCAAGGCCCAAAACCCTCACCCAAACCCATTTCCTATATCCAAACCCTCCTCCATCTTCAGCCGTCGGATTGGATCCATCTCATCATCCAATGGTCGCTTCATCGTCGTTCATCGAAATCGAAAGCTCCTGTCTAACACTACAGCACCTAACTCCATCTGGCGCCGTTAGTTTCGTTGTATATCTGCATCCAACGGTCGCTGCCAGCCTCTTCACTTTTAGCCGTTAGATCAATCTTCATCTCCACACCCCACGGCTAAGCATCGCAAGACATCAAAATTTGATGAAACTGCCTCACACCCAAACATTAATTACCCTATACCCCAAAAGAGAGAACCCTAACCCAAATCATTTCTCCTCCTTCTTTCTTCTTCTTTCTCCCGACCTGCTACCACCTTTCCCGACTGCAACTCCATCATCCATCGCTCCTGTCACCACCATCTCTACCACCAACTCCTCTGTCTCAATCACCTATACATCCCCCTACTCTCTAGCCATCTATTACATCAGCCCATCACCCCTTTTTCTCGCTGGAACCCTAGGCGTGAAGAGTTGATGAAATAGATGAGGCTATAGATTGAAATTGAGGGCAGAGAAGGATCGAGAGAGAAGAGAAGAGGCATGGGTCACCACCAATTCAGCGGATTTGGTGAGCAATTTCGGAATTGAAAATACCTAATTTTAATTTTAGGGTTTGTAAATTATTGGGGCTTTTGAAGTATAAATAGCTCATGGTGTAGAGGATGAACGGTATCTCTGGACTAGCCAGTAGAGAATGGAAACAAATTTATTTTGATGCAATTCCAATTTCAGTTCTTCTTATGCAGTTAACAGTGAATGTGTGCATGTTGTTTTCAATTATCTCGAATGTTGAATGTTGCTTGAATTATCATACTCAATGAATGTTATTGCTAGTTACATGTTTAGCATGAGCTAAACTGCATTAGGCTGAGGCTCAGATGAATCCTAGTGCATTGTCAAATGGTGAATTGCTAGGATAGTTATCTTGATGTCTGTTTTGATTGAGAAATGGGAAGAGACTAATGCCCATAGTGCCTGTGATTGATTGTTCTGTCAAAAGACAGTCAATGCTAGGGGAAAACTAGTGAGCAAATTAGTTTTCCTCCCATTCTAGATGTATGCATAGGATATTCAACTCAACCTAGGATCACATTGTTTGGCTAGGAAACAAAGGTGGACTCTAAGCCTTAGCTTAGACCACAATACCTTATTTCAGTCACTTACAATTTCAGTCTTATTTTGCTCCCTGCTCACCTAAATTTCTTAGCTATCTTGCTGTTTATTTCTTGTATTTTGAAGCCTGTTGTGCATTGAAATCAGTGCACAAACTCCCCCTGCCCTTGGCTTACAGCCTTGGTTCCCTGCTATTTTTATTTTATATCCTCTGCCATTTAATCTTTGTTGTTTTACCATCTTGTGTTAATTGCTTTGGTTTGTTAGCTGTTTTGGTTCTTTGCATCTGCCATATTACCTTGCCTTGCTCACTGCCATAGTGCTTTGCACCCATTGATAGCTTAGGATAATTTCTTGTATGCTCCCACTCCCTGTGGACTGATCCCATTCTTACTTTCTATACTAAAACTTGACCTTGTATACTTGCAAGTCTTTTGTGTGTCGTTCCCAAGCACACCAAGTTTTTGGCGCCGCTGCCGGGGAGTGGTGCTTGCTGCTGCTGATTTCCTTTGCTGTCCTGACCTGCAATCATTGCACTGAGTTGTCTGAGCTTCATCACTATCATTGCAGGTGCCACTGAGTTGCTGCAGAGCTGTGTTGCTGGCCACCTGAGCTGCTGCTGCTGCTGGAACCTTGGCTGCTGCTGTTGCTGTTGCTGGAGCTGGTGAACCAAGCCTGCTGCTGCCAATCCAAAGCAACTGGGCTGCCAACTGAAGCTGCGTTTCACTGCTGGGCTCGTGATCTTTTGCTCCTGGGCTTCACAGCTGATCCTCCTGTGCTCGTGTTGCTGAACCAACTCCAACTGTTGCTGGGCTTGGGCGTGAGCTGCTTAGGACGATCCTAAAGCCCAACTGGGCTAGTGCAACCAAAGGGAACAAAATCCTAACTAGGCTTCCCTCCTTATCCAAGTAAGCCTAAACCACGAGTAACCCACTTGGGCCCCATTAAATATTCAATTTGGGTATGTAATAATTAATTTATTTTTAATTTGGGCTTGTAATAATTATTTTTATTTTTATTTTCTTTTATTTTTCTTTTATGGGCTTGTAATTATTTATTGTTGTTTTTATTTGTGGGGTGTGATAACTTATGCTAGGCTAAGTTCAAAAAAAAAAAAAAAAGTTCCCGAGCCCAGTTTTAACCAAAATCCCTTGTTAGTCCAACACCCATTCAAAACCAAATCTTCGTAACCTTTGTGGACCAAATTGTTTCCGATTGCTCTGTCTGACCAACATGTTAGTTGAGGTACCTACAAGGACATGATTGTGACCTATAGAGACCAAACAAACAGACTTGTTAGAATTAATCAAGAAGAACCTATCGAAATTCTGAGTTCTGAGGTAGACAGCCCAGATCAAACCGAAACAATGGGAGAACCCCGTACCCTCAAGGATTATATGTACCCAACTAGAGCCAGTCAACCTTCTTGTATTGTTCTACCCGAGGATAATGGCCATTATGAGCTGAAATCGAGCACAATACAAATGCTTCCTATTTTTAGAGGTGTTGAGAATGAAAACCCTTATCACCATGTGAGAGAATTCGAGGAGATTTGTGGAACTCTGCGTTTCACTCAAATGCCCGATGAAATCCTAAAGTTAAGGCTCTTTCCTTTCTCCCTGAAAGATAAGGCAAAGGCCTGGCTGTATGCTTTACAGCCTCAATCCATCATGACATGGGATGACCTCATAAAGGAGTTTTTCAAAAAGTTTTTCCCAAATCACAAGACTGCGACAATTCGTCAAAGTCTAAATAGCTTTGTGCAATTAGAGGGTGAGACCTTAGCTAGATACCTGGAGAGATTCAATGAATTATTGCTCCAATGTCCCCATCATGGTTTTGAAAAATGGAGACTTGTGCAAATTTTGTATGAAGGTCTAGATGTGTCCACCCGAACAACTGTTGAGTCGATGTGCAATGGTCTATTCGTAGACAAAACTGCTGATGCGTCTTGGGACTTCTTGATTGAAGTAGCTGAAAAGACGCAACAGTGGGAATCCATCCGTGAACCCAGAAAGACTACATCAGAAGCTAAGGCTTTTAGGATTGAAGCAAATTTCGAGGGAAAAGCAAACATGGCATAAATAGTTAGGAGATTAGAAGAGTTAGAACTACATAAAAATTCAAAACCTTCCACCACTACTCTCCGAGAACATGTCGCTTCGTCTGTATGTGCCGCTTGTAACGATCCCAACCATCAATTCCAAAATTGTCCCGAATTGCTTGCAGTCCAGGAATCTAGGCTTGAACAGGCACATGCCATGTTTCAAAAACAAGAGCATAACCCCTATTCACAGACCTACAATCCAGGATGGAGAAACCACCCTAACTTTTCATGGTTCAAAGGACCCACTCAGGGAGGACCATCTCAACCCAATCAGAGCTATCAAAACAATCAGGGATATCAGAACAATCAAGGTTATCAACACCCGAGAAACCCTCAACAACAATCAAACCCTCAACAATCATATCCTCAACAAAATACCGACAAGAGACTATCCAACATCGAGGAGATTGTCCAGAGTCTGGTGCAAAGTCAGAAAAGTATTGATCAAAAGATGGGTCAAATCTGTGATTCCATAAGTGAGAGAGAAAAGGGTAAACTTCCGAGCCAACCCCAACAAAATCCAAAGAGTATATTTCAAACAGGGTCATCATCCTGCAAGGAAACCTCTCCCGATCAAGTACATGCCATTACCACCCTCCGAAGTGGTAAAGTCATCGAGAACAAAGTGGGCGAACCTAATGAATCTGATACAAATTCCACGCTGTCTCCACAACCCCAGAAAACCAAAGAATCTGAGCAAGTTGAAAAGCCTGACAATTCTACCGCTATGAATGTCCCTTTGCCAACTCATTCTCATGTTGCCCCATTTCCTCAGAGATTGATCTATCAACAGAAAAGTACCCATTACAATGAGATGTTAGATCTGTTCAAGAGAGTCAACATCAACATTCCTTTTCTTGAAGCAATCAAGCAAATCCCTGCTTATGCCAAATTCCTCAAAGACTTGTGTACTCAAAAGCGCAAGCTCAATGTGCACAAACGTGCTTTCTTAGCTGAGCAGGTGAGTTCCATCATTCTGAACAAAACTCCACCCAAGTTTAGGGATCCAGGATGTCCAACAATTTCTTGCATTATAGGAGAACACACGGTCAATAAAGTGTTATTAGACCTAGGTGCAAGTGTTAACCTACTGCCATATTGTTTTTATGAGCAGTTAGGTCTTGGGGAGTTGAAGCCAACATCTATCACTCTACAACTGGCAGACCGATCTGTCAAGATTCCTCGTGGAGTGGTCGAAGACGTTTTATTCAAGGTTGACAAATTCTATTTTCCCGTAGACTTCATTGTCTTAGACACTCAATCTGTACAAAACCCAGACTGTCCAATTCCTGTCATCTTAGGACGTCCTTTCTTGGCTACGTCCAACGCAATCATTAATTGTCGTAACGGAGTGTTGAAACTGTCTTTTGGCAACATGACGGTAGAATTGAATGTGTTCGATATTAGTCAACAACCTGTGAATCTTGATGATGATGATGTGCATGAAGTTAATATGATTGAAGGATTAATACAAGATTCGTTGACTAACATTATATCCGTCGATCCCTTTCAAGCATGTATGGAGAACTTTAACTCAGATTCCTATGATGATGCATACTGTAGTGACGTCCTATCTCTGCTCGAATCTGTACCTCAAATGGACGTCACTGAAAGGAAATATGAAGTGGAACCACCCTTACTCTCTGATTCCAAGCTCATTCCGTCCATTGTTGAGCCACCCAAGCTTGAATTGAAAACATTTCCTAGTACGTTGAAGTACGCATTCCTAGATTCTTATGATACTTTACCTGTCATTATTTCATCATGTTTAGACACGGAACAGGAAAGTAAGCTTTTAGAAGTACTTAAGGAACACAAGGAGGCATTAGGATGGACCATCTCAGACCTCAAAGGAATAAGTCCTACCATTTGCATGCACCACATTAATCTCGAAGAGAGTGCCAAACCATCTAGGGAAATGCAAAGGAGACTTAATCCTAACATGAGAGATGTAGTCAAAGGAGAAATCCTGAAACTGCTTGATGCGGGTATCATATACCCAATTCCCGATAGCAACTGGGTTAGTCCCATTCAAGTTGTGCCTAAGAAGTCAGGCATTACTGTAGTTCAGAACGACAAGATTGAAGTAGTCCCTACTCGTACAACCACAGGATGGCGAGTATGCATCGACTACAGGAAGTTGAACACAGTAACAAGGAAGGATCACTTCCCGCTCCCTTTCATTGACCAAATGCTATAACGTGTGTCTGGACACAGTCACTACTGTTTTCTAGATGGCTTTTCCGGTTATAACCAAATTCACATTGCTCCGGAAGATCAGGAAAAAACTACATTCACGTGTCCATTTGGGACGTTTGCTTATAGACGTATGCCCTTCGGGTTGTGTAATGCACCTGCTACTTTTCAGCGTTGCATGATGAGCATTTTTTCTGACATGATAGATAGTTTTCTCGAGATCTTTATGGATGATTTCTCTGTTTTTGGTTCCTCGTTTGACGAATGTTTGAAGCATCTTGCCCTAGTGATATCCAGATGTAAAGAAAAGAACCTTGTTCTAAATTGGGAAAAATGCCATTTTATGGTGAATTCAGGAATAGTTCTAGGACACATCATCTCAGAAAAAGGAATTGAAGTGGATAAAACTAAAGTTGACCTCATTCAGCATCTACCAAAACCTCGCTCTGTGAAGGAGATCAGATCATTTCTAGGTCATGCTGGTTTTTACCGGCGATT
Source organism: Papaver somniferum (assembly GCF_003573695.1). Taxonomy (NCBI): domain Eukaryota; kingdom Viridiplantae; phylum Streptophyta; class Magnoliopsida; order Ranunculales; family Papaveraceae; genus Papaver; species Papaver somniferum. Next base: position 3,661,525 of record NW_020625486.1, read on the forward strand.
CATCAAAGATTTCAGCAAAATCTCCAGACTTCTGTGCAGTCGTCTCTCCAAAGATGTTTCCTTCAATTTCGATGCTGCTTGTGTGAAGGCATGGGAGGAATTAAAAACCCTTCTCACCACCGCTCCCATAGTCCGACCACCCGATTGGAAGCTTCCGTTCGAACTTATGTGTGATGCCTCTGATTATGCTGTTGGTGCTGTTTTAGGACAGCGAGTTGATAGACTACCATATGTGATATACTATGCTAGCAAAACCCTTAATGATGCCCAACTCAATTATTCAACTACCGAGAAGGAATTGCTTGCCGTCGTTTTCGCATTAGACAAGTTTAGATCTTATCTGATAGGGTCTAAGATCATCATATACACAGACCATGCGGCTTTGAAGTATCTTCTTTCCAAGAAGGATGCTAAAGCTCGCCTTATTCAATGGATACTATTATTACAGGAATTCGATCTCGAAATCCGTGATAAGAAAGGTTGTGAGAATGTGGTTCCTGATCATTTGTCTAGATTGACTTTAGAGTCTATTGATGAATTTGAGCTGATTAGAGAATCATTCCCAGATGAACGGCTGATGTCTATCTCAGACCTTCCTTGGTTTGCTGATATTGTTAACTACCTCGCTACAGTTAGGATGCCCTCACGTTGGTCGAGACAAGACCGCTCTAAATTCCTGGCTGAAGTTAAACATTTCCTTTGGGATGACCCATATTTTTTTAAGTACTGCCCAGACCAAATCATTAGGAAATGTGTCCCCAACACCGAACAGAAAGATGTGATATCTTTCTGTCATGACCAAGCCTGTGGAGGCCATTTCAGTGCCAAGAAAACCGCTGCAAAGATCTTGCAGTGTGGGTTCTATTGGCCATCGTTGTTCAAGGACTGCCATGATTACTGTGTTGCCTGTGAACGTTGTCAGAAGCTGGGAAGCATTTCAAGGAGAAACATGATGCCATTGAATCCTATTCTGATTGTTGAGATTTTTGATGTTTGGGGGATCGACTTCATGGGTCCATTTCCCATGTCTGACAGCAAGTTGTACATCTTAGTCGCCATTGACTACGTCTCCAAGTGGGTAGAAGCCATCGCAACCAGAACAAATGACCACAAGGTGGTACTTTCCTTTTTAAAGGAAAACATATTTTCACGTGTTGGTACCCCGAGAGCTATCATCAGTGACGGTGGTTCACATTTCTGCAATAGGCACTTCGAGTTTTTAGTACGCAAGTATGGAATAACTCACAAGGTTGCTACTCCGTACCACCCTCAGACCAGTGGACAAGTGGAAGTGTCTAATAGGGAAATCAAGCACATTCTAGAAAAGACGGTTAACCCGTCTAGGAAAGATTGGTCAATAAGATTGAATGATGCTTGTGGGCCTATAGAACAGCGTATAAGACACCAATTGGCATGTCCCCCTATCGTCTAGTGTATGGAAAGCCGTGCCATCTTCCTGTGGAGTTAGAACATCGAGCTTATTGGGCAATCAAGCAACTGGAACTTTTCTCTAGACGAAGCTGGAATTCAACGGTAAACTTCAACTCAACGAGTTTGGAAGAATTGAGAAATGAGGCTTATGACAGTGTCAGGTTATATAAGCAGAAGATGAAGATATTTCATGACAAGCGTATTCTATGCAAATCCTTCACTCCTGGTCAGAAAGTCTTGCTGTATGACTCCCGGTTACATCTTTTTCCAGGAAAACTGCGTTCCAGATGGAAGGGACCGTACCTAGTACGCACAGTTTTCCCTCATGGATCTGTAGAGCTTGAAGATGTCTCCAAAAAGAACATTTTCAAGTCAACGGGCAGAGATTAAAAACCATTCCTTGAACCATTCCCCCCGACACTGAAACAACCAACCTGGAGACCCAGTCTATGTGGACTAAGCTGGTCCCCCTTGTACATAAGTAGCTGCGTTTCTTCCCCATGAAAACCAAAAAGCCTTTTTCCCTAAAAAACCAAAAAGTTTCACTCCCGACAAAACCAAATTTTTCCCAAAAGTCCAATCCCATTAAAAACCAAATTTTCTTGTAGATAATGTAGTTTTGAATTTCCTTTTGTATATATTTTGGTGCTCATCCATTGTGACTCCGAATATGTTGGAGTTTTGCCTGGATAACGGAGTTTTAATTCTGCTTTCGCCGAAATCGGGTATTCTCTCTCCTTTTACTCTACTCAGCATGTCCCTTTCCATATGTTGCATTTTAATTCTTTCCATATTTTTAAACATTGAGGACAATGTTTAGTTTAGGTTTGGGGGTATAGTAGATACCACGATAATATGCCATAATTGAAAACAAGAACTCTCCTTCTTTTTGAAAATTAAAAATTAAAAAAAAAAAAAATAAATTAAATTAAAAAATCATAAAAAATGGAGCTCATTTACCTTGAAATGTTGACTCTTGTGCAAATATGTAATTATTAGGAGTCTTAGTCTAGATATTTAGGCACCCTGATTCTAGCACAATTCACATAGTATAAGAAACTTGCACGCGCACGATCTACAATACATGTATAGCCTCGATCTTCAAGGTGTTTGATAGGAAGTTAGATTGCCAATCACTTTAGAATACTGAATGAGACTTACTAGCTTGTTCTTTGGTTGGCTGGGATAGAAGTTGGAGGATACGTTAAGAAAAGCAACCATAGAATTTGACCGGATGCATTCGATAAGGGCCACCTCTTGCTAAGAGTCATGTAATTATGTTTTTCTTTTTTGTTCATGTATCAAAAGTGTCATGATGTTGTAAAGATCAAAGTTTTTCTTCAAAAAAAAAAAAAATCAGAAAAATCAAAAAAAAATATATCAAAAAAAAAAAAATATCAAGTATTTATTTATTCTATTTTGTCATGTTAAAGACAATAGTTCTCTCTTGTTCCAAAAATAAAGAGAGTAATCAATGTAAATAAGAGTCATGTAAAGAGTTATCTTTTTGTTGTAAATAGTCTTGTAATAAGCAAGGAGGGTGCAGCCATCGATGTATAACGCGGGTAAACTGAAATATCACCAACTCATGGGTGAACATTCACAATTCTCGTAAAGCGGACAGCTAGCTTGGCTTAGAATTCGGTTCTTAGCCTAAAAACTATCTCTTGGTGATTAGTAGTTCATAACTTCAGGTCATTCTAGAAACATGTGTAGATACACTTACACTCTTATCACGTGTCTTTAGTTTATCAGTGCTAGGATTGTGCTCTTAGATAGCTAGATTGGCATCTCCCATTTTGCTGTGGCTTAAACTGACTTGCACATATCACATTTGATGGAATCTGAGCTTATTTTGACCTAGAACTTTGTATGTACGTTCTAAGCAAACATTCACAGACTTCACTCGTCCACTAGGGACACTTAGTGGTTTAAAAGGCTTAGTGCATACGCTAAATGCATTCGAGAGACCAGCGACAGTGGTATAGGTAGGATTTCCTTAGTTTTGTTTTACTTGAGGACAAGTAAAATTCAGGTTGGGGGTATTTGGAGTGCTAAAAATGCATATTTCTATATATTTTCTTGGCATTTAACTCATCTTTTGTGGCTTAATTCTACATTTTATCCCATATTCTGTATTTTCATTGTTTTTCAAGAATAATATTTTTATTAATTAATTTTGCATTTTTAGGTAAATAAAGTTTGGATGAATAGCGGAGCGAAAGAGCAGAAAGTAGTGAAAAGCCGGGAGAAAATTACGCAAGGAAGCCGCAAAGAATGGTGCGCACAAGTCCAAAAAGCTAGAATGGGCTCAAGAAGGAAGAATTGTTCTTAAAGAAGATATGGGCTTGGCATACCCAAGGCCCAAAACCCTCACCCAAACCCATTTCCTATATCCAAACCCGCCTCCATCTTCACCGTCGGATTGGATCCATCTCATCATCCAATGGTCGCTTCATCAATCGTCGTTCATCGAAATCGGAAGCTCCTGTCTAACACTACAGCACCTAACTCCATCTGGCGCCCGTTAGTTTCGTTGTATATCTGCATCCAACGGTCGCTGCCAGCCTCTTCACTTTTAGCGTTAGATCAATCTTCATCTCCACACCCCACGGCTAAGCATCGCAAGACATCAAAATTTGATGAAACTGCCTCACACACAAACATTAATACCTTATACCCCAAAAAAGAGACCCTAACCCAAATCATTTCTCCTCCTTCTTTCTTCTTCTTTCTCCCGACCTGCTCCACTTTCCCGACTGCAACTCCATCATCCATCGCTCCTGTCACCACCATCTCTACCACCAACTCCTGTCTCAATCACCTATACATCCCCCTACTCTCTAGCCATCTATTACATCACCCATCACCCTTTTTCTCGCTGGAACCCTAGGCGTGAAGAGTTGATGAAATAGATGAGATATAGATTGAAATTGAGGCAGAGAAGGATCGAGAGAGAAGAGAATAGGCATGGGTCACCACCAATCAGCGGATTTGGAGAGCAATTTCGGAATTGAAAATACCTAATTTTAATTTAGGGTTTGTAAATTATTGGGGCTTTTGAAGTATAAATAGCTCATGGTAGAGGATGAAGGGTATCTCTGGACTAGCCAGTAGAGAATGGAAACAATTTATTGGATGCAATTCCAATTTCAGTTCTTCTTATGCAGTTAACAGTGAATGTGTGCAGTTGTTTTCAATATCTCGAATGTTGAATGTTGCTGAATTATCATACTCAATGAAGTGTTATTGCTAGTTACATGTTTAGCATGAGCCAAACTGCATTAGGCTGAGGCTCAGATGAAGCCTAGTGCATTGTCAAATGGTGAATTTCTAGGATAGTTATCTTGATGTCTGTTTTGATTGAGAAATGGGAGACTAATGCTCATAGTGCCTGTGATTGATTGTTCTGTCAAACAGTCAATGCTAGGGGCAAACTAGTTAGCAAATTAGTTTTCCTCCCATTCTAGATGTATGCATAGGATATTCACTCAACCTAGGATCAAATGTTTGGCTAGCACAAAGGTGGACTCTAAGCCTTAGCTTAAAACCACAATACCTTATTTCAGTCACTTACAATTCAGTCTTATTTGCTCCCTGCTCAGCTAAATTTCTTATCTATCTTGCTGTTTATTTCTTGTATTTTGAAGCCTGTTGTGCATTGAAATCAGTGCACAAACTCCCCCTGCCCTTGGCTTACAGCCTTGGTTCCCTGCTATTTTTATTTTATATCCTCTACCATTTAAGCTTTGATGTTTTGCCATCTTGTGTTAACTGCTTTGGTTTGTTAGCTGTTTTGGTTCTTTGCATCTGCCATATTACCTTGCCTTGCTCACTGCCATAGTGCTTTGCACCCATTGATAGCTTAGGATAATTTCTTGTATTCTCCCACTCCCTGTGGACTGATCCCATTCTTACTTTCTATACTAAAACTTGACCTTGTAAACTTGCAAGTCTTTTCTGTGTCTTTCCCAAGCACACCACTACGCATGCTTCCTCAACACATTTTCCTCTTGGTGTTGAGACATTCAAATTCCTCAACACCACTACTGTGTTGCTAGGCATGCTTCCTCAACACATCCTTCCTCTTAGTGTTGAGAGGTCTAAATTCCTCAACACTCATTACTGTGTTGCTAGGCATGCTTCCTCAACACATTCTTCCTCTTGGTGTTGAGACGTCCAAATTCCTCAAAACCACTACTGTGTTGCTAGGAAAGCTTCCTCAACACACTTTCCTGTTGGTGTTGAGACGTGCAAATTCCTCAACACCACCACTGTGTTGCTAGGCATGCTTCCTCAACATATTTTCCTATTGTTGTTGAGACGTGCAAATTACTCAACACAACTACTGTGTTGCTAGGCATGCTTCCCCAACACATTCTTCCTCTTGGTGTTGAGACGTGCAAATTCCTCAACACCACTACTGTCTTGCTAGGCATGCTTACTCAACAAATTTTCCTCTTGGTGTTGAGACGTGCAAATTCCTCAACACCACTACTACTGTGTTGCTAGGCATGCTTCCTCAACACATCCTTCCTCTTAGTGTTGAGAGGTCTAAATTCCTCAACACTCATTACGGTGTTGCTAGGAATGCTTCCTCAACACATTCTTCCTCTTGGTGTTGAGACGTGCAAATTCCTCAACACCACCACTGTGTTGTTAGGCAAGCTTCATCAACATATTTTCCTCTGGTGTTGAGATGTGCAAATTACTCACACCACCACTGTAATGTTAGGCAAGCTTCCTCAACATATTTTCCTCTTGGTGTTGATACGTGCAAATTCCTCAACACAACTACTGTGTTGCTAGGCATGCTTCCTCAACACATTCTTCCTATTGGTGTTGAGACGTGCAAATTCTTTAACACCACTATTGTGTTGCTAGGAAAGCTTCCTCAACACATTTTCCTCTTGGTGTTTAGACGTTCAAATTCCTCAACACCACTACTGTGTTGCTAGGCATGCTTCCTAAACACATCCTTCCTCTTAGTGTTGAGAGGTCTAAATTCCTCAACACTCATTACTGTGTTGCTAGGCATGCTTCCTCAACACATTCTTCCTCTTGGTGTTGAGACGTGCAAATTCCTCAAAACCACTATTGTGTTGCTAGGAAAGCTTCCTCAACACACTTTCCTCTTGGTGTTGAGACGTGAAAATTCCTCAACACCACTACTATGTTGCTAGGCATGCTTCCTCAATATATTTTCCTCTTGGTGTTGAGACGTGCAAATTCCTCAACACAACTACTGTGTTGCTAGTCATGCTTCCTAAACACATTCTTCCTCTTGGTGTTGAGACGTGCAAATTCCTCAACACCACTATTGTGTTGCTAGGCATGCTTCCTCAACACATTCTTCCTCTTGGTGTTGAGACGCGCAAATTCCTCAACACCACCACTGTAATGTTAGGCAAGCTTCCTCAACATATTTTCCTCTTGGTGTTGATACGTGCAAATTCCTCAACACAACTACTGTGTTGCTAGGCATGCTTCCTCAACACATTCTTCCTATTGGTGTTGAGACGTGCAAATTCTTTAACACCACTATTGTGTTGCTAGGAAAGCTTCCTCAACACATTTTCCTCTTGGTGTTTAGACGTTCAAATTCCTCAACACCACTACTGTGTTGCTAGGCATGCTTCCTAAACACATCCTTCCTCTTAGTGTTGAGAGGTCTAAATTCCTCAACACTCATTACTGTGTTGCTAGGCATGCTTCCTCAACACATTCTTCCTCTTGGTGTTGAGACGTGCAAATTCCTCAACACCACTACTGTGTTGCTAGGCATGCTTCCTCAACACATCCTTTCTCTTAGTGTTGAGAGGTCTAAATTCCTCCACACTCATTACTGTGTTGCTAGGCATGCTTCCTCAACACATTCTTCCTCTTGGTGTTAAGACGTGCAAATTCCTCAACACCACCACTGTGTTTTTAGGCAAGCTTCCTCAACATATTTTCCTCTTGGTGTTGAGACGTGCAAATTCCTCAACACAACTACTGTGTTGCTAGGCATGCTTCCTCAGCACATCCTTCCTCTTAGTTTTGAGACGTCAAAATTCCTCAACACTCATTACTGTGTTGCTAGGCATGCTTCCTCAACACATTCTTCCTCTTGGTGTTGAGACGTGCAAATTCCTCAACACCACCACTGTGTTGTAAGGCAAGCTTCCTCAACATATTTTCCACTTGGTGTTGAGACGTGCAAATTCCTCAACACAACTACTGTGTTGCTAGGCATGGTTCCTCAACACATTCTTCCTCTTAGTGTTGAGACGTGAAAATTCCTCAAAACCACTATTGTGTTGCTAGGAAAACTTCCTCAACACACTTTCCTCTTGGTGTTGAGACGTGCAAATTCCTCAACACCACCACTGTGTTGCTAGGCATGCTTCCTCAATATATTTTCCTCTTGGTGTTGAGACGTGCAAATAACTCAACACAACTACTGTGTTGCTAGGCATGCTTCCTCAATACATTCTTCCTCTTGGTGTTGAGACGTGCAAATTCCTCAACACAACTACTGTGTTGCTAGGCATGCTTCCTCAACACATTCTTCCTATTGGTGTTGAGACGTGCAAATTCCTCAACACAACTACGGTGTTGTTAGGAAAGCTTCCTCAACACATTTTCCTCTTGGTGTTGAGACGTTCAAATTCCTCAACACTCATTATTATGTTGCTAGGCATGCTTCCTCAACACATTCTTCCTGTTGGTGTTGAGACGTGCAAATTCCTTAAAACCACTACTGTGTTGCTAGGAAAGCTTCCTCAACACACTTTCCTCTTGGTGTTGAGACGTGAAAATTCCTCAACACCACTACTATGTTGCTAGGCATGCTTCCTCAATATATTTTCCTCTTGGTGTTGAGACGTGCAAATTCCTCAACACAACTACTGTGTTGCTAGTCATGCTTCCTAAACACATTCTTCCTCTTGGTGTTGAGACGTGCAAATTCCTCAACACCACTATTGTGTTGCTAGGCATGCTTCCTCAACACATTCTTCCTCTTGGTGTTGAGACGCGCAAATTCCTCAACACCACCACTGTAATGTTAGGCAAGCTTCCTCAACATATTTTCCTCTTGGTGTTGATACGTGCAAATTCCTCAACACAACTACTGTGTTGCTAGGCATGCTTCCTCAACACATTCTTCCTATTGGTGTTGAGACGTGCAAATTCTTTAACACCACTATTGTGTTGCTAGGAAAGCTTCCTCAACACATTTTCCTCTTGGTGTTTAGACGTTCAAATTCCTCAACACCACTACTGTGTTGCTAGGCATGCTTCCTAAACACATCCTTCCTCTTAGTGTTGAGAGGTCTAAATTCCTCAACACTCATTACTGTGTTGCTAGGCATGCTTCCTCAACACATTCTTCCTCTTGGTGTTGAGACGTGCAAATTCCTCAAAACCACTATTGTGTTGCTAGGAAAGCTTCCTCAACACACTTTCCTCTTGGTGTTGAGACGTGAAAATTCCTCAACACCACTACTATGTTGCTAGGCATGCTTCCTCAATATATTTTCCTCTTGGTGTTGAGACGTGCAAATTCCTCAACACAACTACTGTGTTGCTAGTCATGCTTCCTAAACACATTCCTCCTCTTGGTGTTGAGACGTGCAAATTCCTCAACACCACTATTGTGTTGCTAGGCATGCTTCCTCAACACATTCTTCCTCTTGGTGTTGAGACGTGCAAATTCCTCAACACCACCACTGTAATGTTAGGCAAGCTTCCTCAACATATTTTCCTCTTGGTGTTGATACGTGCAAATTCCTCAACACAACTACTGTGTTGCTAGGCATGCTTCCTCAACACATTCTTCCTATTGGTGTTGAGACGTGCAAATTCTTTAACACCACTATTGTGTTGCTAGGAAAGCTTCCTCAACACATTTTCCTCTTGGTGTTTAGACGTTCAAATTCCTCAACACCACTACTGTGTTGCTAGGCATGCTTCCTAAACACATCCTTCCTCTTAGTTTTGAGAGGTCTAAATTCCTCAACACTCATTACTGTGTTGCTAGGCATGCTTCCTCAACACATTCTTCCTCTTGGTGTTGAGACGTGCAAATTCCTCAAAACCACTATTGTGTTGCTAGGAAAGCTTCCTCAACACACTTTCCTCTTGGTGTTGAGACGTGCAAATTCCTCAACACCACCACTGTGTTTCTAGGCATGCTTCCTCAACATATTTTCCTATTGGTGTTGAGACGTGCAAATTACTCAACACAACTACTGTTTGCTAGGCATGCTTCCCCAACACATTCTTCCTCTTGGTGTTGAGACGTGCAAATTCCTCAACACCACTACTGTGTTACTAGGCATGCTTCCTCAACACATTTTCCTCTTGGTGTTGAGACGTGCAAATTCCTCAACACCACTACTGTGTTGCTAGGCATGCTTCCTCAACACATTCTTCCTATTGGTGTTGAGACGTGCAAATTCCTCAACACCACTAATGTGTTGCTAGGCAAGCTTCCTCAATAAATTTTCCTCTTGGTGTTTAGACGTTCAAATTCCTCAACACCACTACTGTGTTGCTAGGCATGCTTCCTAAACACATCCTTCCTCTTAGTGTTGAGAAGTCTAAATTCCTCAACACTCATTACTGTGTTGCTAGGCATGATTCCACAACACATTCTTCCTCTTGGTATTGAGACGTGCAAATTCCCCAACACAACTACTTTGTTGCTAGGAATGCTTCCTCAACACATTCTTCCTATTGGTGTTGAGACGTGCAAATTCCTCAACACCACTACTTTGTTGCTAGGAAAGCCTCCTCAACACATTTTCCTCTTGGTGTTGAGACGTTCAAATTCCTCAACACTCATTATTATGTTGCTAGGCATGATTCCTCAACACATTCTTCCTGTTGGTGTTGAGACGTGCAATTTCCTCAAAACCACTATTGTGTTGCTAGGAAAGCTTCCTCAAAACACTTTCCTCTTGGTGTTGAGACGTGAAAATTCCTCAACACCACCATTATGTTCCTAGGCATGCTTCCTCAACATATTTTCCTCTTGGTGTTGAGACGTGCAAATTCCTCAACACAACTACTGTGTTGCTAGGCATGCTTCATAAAAACATTCTTTCTCTTGGTGTTGAGACGTGCAAATTCCTCAACACCACTACTGTGTTGATAGGCATGCTTCCTCAACACATACTTCCTCTTAGTGTTGAGAGGTCTAAATTCCTCAACACTCATTACGGTGTTGCTAGGCATGCTTCCTCAACACATTCTTCCTCTTGGTGTTGTGACGTGCAAATTCCTCAACACCACCACTGTAATGTTAGGAAAGCTTCCTCAACATATTTTCCTCTTGGTGTTGAGACGTGAAAATTCCTCAACACAACTACTGTGTTGCTAGGCATGCTTCCTAAACACATTCTTCCTATCGGTGTTGAGACGTGCAAATTCCTCAATACCACTACTGTGTTGCTAGGCAAGTTTCCTCAACACATTCTTCCTCTTTGTGTTGAGACGTGCAAATTCCTCAAAACCACTACTGTGTTGCTAGGAAAGCTTCCTCAACACACTTTCCTCTTGGTGTTGAGACGTGCAAAATCCTCAACACCACCACTGTGTTGCTATGCATGCTTCCTCAACATATTTTCCTCTCGGTGTTGAGACGTGAAAATTACTCAACACAACTACTGTGTTGCTAGGCATGCTTCCTCAACACATTCTTCCTCTTGGTGTTGAGACGTGCAAATTCCTCAACACCACTACTGTGTTGCTAGGCATGCTTTCTCACACATTTTCCTCCTGGTGTGAGACGTGCAAATTCCTCAACACCACTACTGTGTTGCTAGGCATGCTTCCTCAACACATCCTTCCTCTTAGTGTTGAGAGGTCTAAATTCCTCTACATCATTACGGTGTGGATAGGCATGCTTCTCAACACATTCTTCCTCTTGGTGTTGAGGTGAAAATTCCTCAACACCACCACTGTAATGTTAGGCGAAGCTTCCTCAACATATTTTCCTCTTGGTGTTGAGACGTGCAAATTCCTCAACACAACTACTGTGTTGCTAGGCATGCTTCCTCAACATTCTTCCTATCGGTGTTGAGACGTGCAAATTCCTCAACACCACTACTGTTTTGCTAGGAAAGTTTCCTCAACACTACTTCCTTTGTGTGTTGAGACGTGCAATTCCTCAAAACACTACTGTGTTGCTAGGAAAGCTTCCTCAACACACTTCCTCTTGGTGTTGAGACGTGCAAATTCCCAACACCACCACTGTGTTGCTAGGCATGCTCCTCACATATTTTCCTCTCGGTTTTGAGACGTGAAAATTACTCAACACAACTACTGTGTTGCTAGGCATGCTTCCTCAACACATTCTTCCTATTGGTGTTGAGACGTGCAAATTCTTTAACACCACTATTGTGTTGCTAGGCAAGCTTCCTCAACACATTTTCCTCTTGGTGTTTAGACGTTCAAATTCCTCAACACCACTACTGTGTTGCTAGGCATGCTTCCTAAACACATCATTCCTCTTAGTGTTGAGAGGTCTAAATTCCTCAACACTCATTAGTGTGTTGCTAGGCATGCTTCCTAACAACATTCTTCCTCTTGGTGTTGATACGTGCAAATTCCTCAAACCACTATTGTTTGCTAGGAAAGCTTCCTCAACACACTTCTTCTTGGGGGCTGAGACGTGCAAATTCCTAACACCACCACTGTGTTGCTAGGCATGCTTCCTCAACATATTTCCTTGGTGTTGAGATGTGCAAATTACTCAACACAACTACTGTGTTGCTAGGCATGCTTCCCAAACACTTCTTCCTCTTGGTGTTGAGACGTGCAAATTCCTCAACACCACTACTGTGTTGCTAGGCATGCTTCCTCAAAACATTTTCCTCTTGGTGTTGAGACGTGCAAATTCCTCAACACACTACTGTGTTGCTATGCATGCTTCCTCAACACATTCTTCCTATTGGTGTTGAGACGTTCAAATTCCTCAACACCACTACTGTGTTGCTAGGCATGCTTCCTAAACACATCCTTCCTCTAGTGTTGAGAGGTCTAAATTCCTCAACACTCATTACTGTGTTGCTAGGCATGCTTCCTCACACATTTCCTCTTGGTGTTGATACGTGCAAATTCCTCAAAACCATATTGTGTTGCTAGGAAAGCTTCCTCAACACACTTTCTTCTTGGTGCTGAGACGTGAAAATTCCTCAACACCACCACTATGTTCCTAGGATGCTTCCTCAACATATTTTCCTCTTGGTGTTGAGACGTGCAAATTCCTCAACACACTACTGTGTTGCTAGGCATGCTTCATAAAACATTCTTCCTCTTGGTGTGAGACGTGCAAATTCCTCAACACCACTACTGTGTTTGCTAGGCATGCTTCCTCAACACATACTTCCTCTTAGTGTTAAGAGGTCTAAATTCCTCAACACTCATTACGGTGTTGCTAGGCATGCTTCCTCAACACATTCTTCCTCTTGGTGTTGTGACGTGCAAATTCCTCAACACCACCACTGTAATGTTAGGAAAGCTTCCTCAACATATTTTCCTCTTGGTGTTGAGACGTGCAAATTCCTCAACAACAACTACTGTGTGCTAGGCATGCTTCCTAAACACATTCTTCCTATCGGTGTTGAGACGTGAAAATTCCTCAATACCACTACTGTGTTGCTAGGCAAGTTTCCTCAACACATTCTTCTTTGTGTTGAGACGTGCAAATTCCTCAAAACCACTACTGTGTTGCTAGGAAAGCTTCCTCAACACACTTTCCTCTTGGTGTTGAGACGTGCAAAATCCTCAACACCACCACTGTGTTGCTATGCATGCTTCCTCAACATATTTTCCTCTCGGTGTTGAGACGTGAAATTACTCAACACAACTACTGTGTTGCTAGGCATGCTTCCTCAACACATTCTTCCTCTTGGTGTTGAGACGTGCAAATTCCTCAACACCACTACTGTGTTGCTAGGCATGCTTCTCAACACATTTTCCTCCTGGTGTTGAGACGTGCAAATTCCTCAACACCACTACTGTGTTGCTAGGCATGCTTCCTCAACACATCCTTCCACTTAGTGTTGAGAGGCTAAATTCCTCAACACTCATTACGGTGTGGATAGGCATGCTTCCTCAACACATTCTTCCTTGGTGTTGAGAGGTGAAAATTCCTCAACACCACCACTGTAATTTATGCAGCTTCCTCAACATATTTCCTCTTGGTGTTGAGACGTGCAAATTCCTCAACACAACTACTGTTTTGCTAGGCATGCTTCCTCACACATTTTCCTATCGGTGTTGAGACGTGCAAATTCCTCAACACCACTACTGTTTTGCTAGGAAAGTTTCCTCAACACATTTCCTCTTTGTGTTGAGACGTGCAAATTCCTCAAAACCACTACTGTGTTGCTAGGAAAGCTTCCTCAATACACTTCCTCTTGGTGTTGAGACGTGCAAATTCCTCAACACCACCACTGTGTTGCTAGGCATGCTTCCTCAACATATTTTCCTCTCGGTTTTGAGACGTGAAAATTACTCAACACAACTACTGTGTTGCTAGGCATGCTTCCTCAACACATTCTTCCTATTGGTGTTGAGACGTGCAAATTCTTTAACACCACTATTGTGTTGCTAGGCAAGCTTCCTCAACACATTTTCCTCTTGGTGTTTAGACGTTCATATTCCTCAACACCACTACTGTGTTGCTAGGCATGCTTCCTAAACACATCCTTCCTCTTAGTGTTGAGAGGTCTAAATTCCTCAACACTCATTACTGTGTTGCTAGCTTCCTCAACACATTCTTCCTCTTGGTGTTGATACGTGCAAATTCCTCAAAACCACTATTGTGTTGCTAGGAAAGCTTCCTCAACACACTTTCTTTTGGTGCTGAGACGTGCAAATTCCTCAACACCACCACTGTGTTGCTAGGCATGCTTCCTCAACATATTTTCCTATTGGTGTTGAGACGTGCAAATTACTCAACACAACTACTGTGTTGCTAGGCATGCTTCCCCAACACATTCTTCCTCTTGGTGTTGAGACGTGCAAATTCCTCAACACCACTACGTGTTGCTAGGCATGCTTCCTCAACACATTTTCCTCTTGGTGTTGAGACGTGCAAATTCCTCAACACCACTACTGTGTTGCTAGGCATGCTTCCTCAACACATTCTTCCTATTGGTGTTGAGACGTGCAAATTCCTCAAAACCACTATTGTGTTGCTAGGAAAGCTTCCTCAACACACTTTCCTCTTGGTGTTGAGACGTGCAAATTCCTCAACACCACCACTGTGTTGCTAGGCATGCTCCTCAACATATTTCCTCTTGGTGTTGAGACGTGCAAATTACTCAACACAACTACTGTGTTGCTAGGCATGCTTCCTCAACACATTCTTCCTCTTGGTGTTGAGACGTGCAAATTCCTCAACACAACTACTGTGTTGCTAGGCAAGCTTCCTCAACACATTCTTCCTATTGGTGTTGAGACGTGCAAATTCCTACACCACTAATGTGTTGCTAGGCAAGCTTCCTCAACACATTTTCCTCTTGGTGTTGAGACGTTCAAATTCCTCAACACTCATTATTATGTTGCTAGGCATGATTCCTCAACACATTCTTCCTCTTGGTGTTGAGACGTGCAAATTCGTCAAAACCACTACTGTGTTGCTAGGAAAGCTTCCTCAACACACTTTCCTCTTGGTGTTGAGACGTGAAAATTCCTCAACACCACCACTATGTTGCTAGGCATGCTTCCTAAACATTTTTCTTTTGGTGTTGAGACGTGCAAATTCCTCAACACAACTACTATGTTGCTAGGCATGCTTCCTAAATACATTCTTCCTCTTGGTGTTGAGACGTGCAAATTCCTCAACACCACTACTGTGTTGCTAGGCATGCTTCCTCAACACATCCTTCCTCTTAGTGTTGAGAGGTCTAAATTCCTCAACACTCACTACGGTGTTGCTAGGAATGCTTCCTCAACACATTTTTCCTCTTGGTGTTGTGACGTGCAAATTCCTAACACCACCATGTAATGTTAGGAAAGCTTCCTCAACATATTTTCCTCTTGGTGTTGAGACGTGCAAATTCCTCAACACCACTATTGTGTTGCTAGGCAAGTTTCCTCAGCACATTCTTCCTCTTGTGTTGAAACGTGCAAATTCCTCAAAACCACTACTGTGTTGCTAGGAAAGCTTCCTCAACACACTTTCTTCTTGGTGTTGAGACGTGCAAATTCCTCAACACCACCACTGTGTTGCTAGGCATGCTTCCTCAACATATTTTCCTCTCGGTGTTGAGACGTGCAAATTACTCAACACAACTACTGTGTTGCTAGGCATGCTTCCTCAACACATTCTTCCTCTTGGTGTTGAGACGTGCAAATTACTCAACACCACTACTGTGTTGCTAGGCATGCTTCTCAACACATTTTCCTCCTGGTGTTGAGACGTGCAAATTCCTCAACACCACTACTGTGTGCTAGGCATGCTTCCTCAACACCAGTGCTGTGTTGCTAGGCATGCTTCCTAAACACATCCTTCCTCTTAGTGTTGAAAGGTCTAAATTCCTCAACACTCATTATTGTGTTGCTAGGCATGCTTCCTCAACACATTCTTCCTCTTGGTGTTGAGACGTGCAAATTCCTCAAAACCACTATTGTGTTGCTAGGAAAGCTTCCTCAACACACTTTCCTCTTGGTGTTGAGACGTGCAAATTCCTCAACACCACCACTGTGTTGCTAGGCATGCTTCCTCAACATATTTTCCTCTTGGTGTTGAGACGTGCAAATTAATCAACACAACTACTGTGTTGCTAGGCATGCTTCCTCAATACATTCTTCCTCTTGGTGTTGAGACGTGCAAATTCCTCAACACCACTACTGTGTTGCTAGGCATGCTTCCTCAACACATTCTTCCTATTGGTGTTGATACGTGCAAATTCTTTAACACCACTATTGTGTTGCTAGGCAAGCTTCGTCAACACATTTTCCCTTGGTGTTTAGACGTTCAAATTCCTCAACACCACTACTGTGTTGCTAGGCATGCTTCCTAAACACATCATTCCTCTTAGTGTTGAGAGGTCTAAATTCCTCAACACTCATTACTGTGTTGCTAGGCATGCTTCCTCAACACATTCTTCCTCTTGGTGTTGATACGTGCAAATTCCTCAAAACCACTATTGTGTTGCTAGGAAAGCTTCCTCAACACACTTCTTCTTGGTGCTGAGACGTGCAAATTCCTCAACACCACCACTGTGTTGCTAGGCATGCTTCCTCAACATATTTTCCTTGGTGTTGAGATGTGCAAATTACTCAACACAACTACTGTGTTGCTAGGCATGCTTCCCCAACACATTCTTCCTCTTGGTGTTGAGACGTGCAAATTCCTCAAAACCACTATTGTGTTGCTAGGAAAGCTTCCTCAACACACTTTCTTCTTGGTGCTGAGACGTGAAAATTCCTCAACACCACCACTATGTTCCTAGGCATGCTTCCTCAACATATTTTCCTCTTGGTGTTGAGACGTGCAAATTCCTCAACACAACTACTGTGTTGCTAGGCATGCTTCATAAAAACATTCTTCCTCTTGGTGTTGAGACGTGCAAATTCCTCAACACCACTACTGTGTTGCTAGGCATGCTTCCTCAACACATACTTCCTCTTAGTGTTAAGAGGTCTAAATTCCTCAACACTCATTACGGTGTTGCTAGGCATGCTTCCTCAACACATTCTTCCTCTTGGTGTTGTGACGTGCAAATTCCTCAACACCACCACTGTAATGTTAGGAAAGCTTCCTCAACATATTTTCCTCTTGGTGTTGAGACGTGCAAATTCCTCAACACAACTACTGTGTTGCTAGGCATGCTTCCTAAACACATTCTTCCTATCGGTGTTGAGACGTGCAAATTCCTCAATACCACTACTGTGTTGCTAGGCAAGTTTCCTCAACACATTCTTCCTCTTTGTGTTGAGACGTGCAAATTCCTCAAAACCACTACTGTGTTGCTAGGAAAGCTTCCTCAACACACTTTCCTCTTGGTGTTGAGACGTGCAAAATCCTCAACACCACCACTGTGTTGCTATGCATGCTTCCTCAACATATTTTCCTCTCGGTGTTGAGACGTGAAAATTACTCAACACAACTACTGTGTTGCTAGGCATGCTTCCTCAACACATTCTTCCTCTTGGTGTTGAGACGTGCAAATTCCTCAACACCACTACTGTGTTGCTAGGCATGCTTTCTCAACACATTTTCCTCCTGGTGTTGAGACGTGCAAATTCCTCAACACCACTACTGTGTTGCTAGGCATGCTTCCTCAACACATCCTTCCTCTTGGTGTTGAGAGGTCTAAATTCCTCAACACTCATTACGGTGTGGATAGGCATGCTTCCTCAACACATTCTTCCTCTTGGTGTTGAGAGGTGAAAATTCCTCAACACCACCACTGTAATGTTATGCAAGCTTCCTCAACATATTTTCCTCTTGGTGTTGAGACATGCAAATTCCTCAACACAACTACTGTGTTGCTAGGCATGCTTCCTCAACACATTCTTCCTCTTGGTGTTGAGACGTGCAAATTACTCAACACCACTACTGTGTTGCTAGGCATGCTTTCTCAACACATTTTCCTCCTGGTGTTGAGACGTGCAAATTCCTCAACACCACTACTGTGTTGCTAGGCATGCTTCCTCAACACCAGTGCTGTGTTGCTAGGCATGCTTCCTAAACACATCCTTCCTCTTAGTGTTGAAAGGTCTAAATTCCTCAACACTCATTATTGTGTTGCTAGGCATGCTTCCTCAACACATTCTTCCTCTTGGTGTTGAGACGTGCAAATTCCTCAAAACCACTATTGTGTTGCTAGGAAAGCTTCCTCAACACACTTTCCTCTTGGTGTTGAGACGTGCAAATTCCTCAACACCACCACTGTGTTGCTAGGCATGCTTCCTCAACATATTTTCCTCTTGGTGTTGAGACGTGCAAATTAATCAACACAACTACTGTGTTGCTAGGCATGCTTCCTCAATACATTCTTCCTCTTGGTGTTGAGACGTGCAAATTCCTCAACACCACTACTGTGTTGCTAGGCATGCTTCCTCAACACATTCTTCCTATTGGTGTTGATACGTGCAAATTCTTTAACACCACTATTGTGTTGCTAGGCAAGCTTCGTCAACACATTTTCCTCTTGGTGTTTAGACGTTCAAATTCCTCAACACCACTACTGTGTTGCTAGGCATGCTTCCTAAACACATCATTCCTCTTAGTGTTGAGAGGTCTAAATTCCTCAACACTCATTACTGTGTTGCTAGGCATGCTTCCTCAACACATTCTTCCTCTTGGTGTTGATACGTGCAAATTCCTCAAAACCACTATTGTGTTGCTAGGAAAGCTTCCTCAACACACTTTCTTCTTGGTGCTGAGACGTGCAAATTCCTCAACACCACCACTGTGTTGCTAGGCATGCTTCCTCAACATATTTTCCTATTGGTGTTGAGATGTGCAAATTACTCAACACAACTACTGTGTTGCTAGGCATGCTTCCCCAACACATTCTTCCTCTTGGTGTTGAGACGTGCAAATTCCTCAAAACCACTATTGTGTTGCTAGGAAAGCTTCCTCAACACACTTTCTTCTTGGTGCTGAGACGTGAAAATTCCTCAACACCACCACTATGTTCCTAGGCATGCTTCCTCAACATATTTTCCTCTTGGTGTTGAGACGTGCAAATTCCTCAACACAACTACTGTGTTGCTAGGCATGCTTCATAAAAACATTCTTCCTCTTGGTGTTGAGACGTGCAAATTCCTCAACACCACTACTGTGTTGCTAGGCATGCTTCCTCAACACATACTTCCTCTTAGTGTTAAGAGGTCTAAATTCCTCAACACTCATTACGGTGTTGCTAGGCATGCTTCCTCAACACATTCTTCCTCTTGGTGTTGTGACGTGCAAATTCCTCAACACCACCACTGTAATGTTAGGAAAGCTTCCTCAACATATTTTCCTCTTGGTGTTGAGACGTGAAAATTCCTCAACACAACTACTGTGTTGCTAGGCATGCTTCCTAAACACATTCTTCCTATCGGTGTTGAGACGTGCAAATTCCTCAATACCACTACTGTGTTGCTAGGCAAGTTTCCTCAACACATTCTTCCTCTTTGTGTTGAGACGTGCAAATTCCTCAAAACCACTACTGTGTTGCTAGGAAAGCTTCCTCAACACACTTTCCTCTTGGTGTTGAGACGTGCAAAATCCTCAACACCACCACTGTGTTGCTATGCATGCTTCCTCAACATATTTTCCTCTCGGTGTTGAGACGTGAAATTACTCAACACAACTACTGTGTTGCTAGGCATGCTTCCTCAACACATTCTTCCTCTTGGTGTTGAGACGTGCAAATTCCTCAACACCACTACTGTGTTGCTAGGCATGCTTTCTCAACACATTTTCCTCCTGGTGTTGAGACGTGCAAATTCCTCAACACCACTACTGTGTTGCTAGGCATGCTTCCTCAACACATCCTTCCTCTTGGTGTTGAGAGGTCTAAATTCCTCAACACTCATTACGGTGTGGATAGGCATGCTTCCTCAACACATTCTTCCTCTTGGTGTTGAGAGGTGAAAATTCCTCAACACCACCACTGTAATGTTATGCAAGCTTCCTCAACATATTTTCCTCTTGGTGTTGAGACATGCAAATTCCTCAACACAACTACTGTGTTGCTAGGCATGCTTCCTCAACACATTCTTCCTATCGGTGTTGAGACGTGCAAATTCCTCAACACCACTACTGTTTTGCTAGGAAAGTTTCCTCAACACATTCTTCCTCTTTGTGTTGAGACGTGCAAATTCCTCAAAACCACTACTGTGTTGCTAGGAAAGCTTCCTCAACACACTTCCTCTTGGTGTTGAGACGTGCAAATTCCTCAACACCACCACTGTGTTGCTAGGCATGCTTCCTCAACATATTTTCCTCTCGGTTTTGAGACGTGAAAATTACTCAACACAACTACTGTGTTGCTAGGCATGCTTCCTCAACACATTCTTCCTATTGGTGTTGAGACGTGCAAATTCTTTAACACCACTATTGTGTTGCTAGGCAAGCTTCCTCAACACATTTTTCCTCTTGGTGTTTAGACGTTCAAATTCCTCAACACCACTACTGTGTTGCTAGGCATGCTTCCTAAACACATCATTCCTCTTAGTGTTGAGAGGTCTAAATTCCTCAACACTCATTAGTGTGTTGCTAGGCATGCTTCCTCAACACATTCTTCCTCTTGGTGTTGATACGTGCAAATTCCTCAAAACCACTATTGTGTTGCTAGGAAAGCTTCCTCAACACACTTTCTTCTTGGGGCTGAGACGTGCAAATTCCTCAACACCACCACTGTGTTGCTAGGCATGCTTCCTCAACATATTTTCCTATTGGTGTTGAGATGTGCAAATTACTCAACACAACTACTGTGTTGCTAGGCATGCTTCCCCAACACATTCTTCCTCTTGGTGTTGAGACGTGCAAATTCCTCAAAACCACTATTGTGTTGCTAGGAAAGCTTCCTCAACACACTTTCTTCTTGGTGCTGAGACGTGAAAATTCCTCAACACCACCACTATGTTCCTAGGCATGCTTCCTCAACATATTTTCCTCTTGGTGTTGAGACGTGCAAATTCCTCAACACAACTACTGTGTTGCTAGGCATGCTTCATAAAAACATTCTTCCTCTTGGTGTTGAGACGTGCAAATTCCTCAACACCACTACTGTGTTGCTAGGCATGCTTCCTCAACACATACTTCCTCTTAGTGTTAAGAGGTCTAAATTCCTCAACACTCATTACGGTGTTGCTAGGCATGCTTCCTCAACACATTCTTCCTCTTGGTGTTGTGACGTGCAAATTCCTCAACACCACCACTGTAATGTTAGGAAAGCTTCCTCAACATATTTTCCTCTTGGTGTTGAGACGTGCAAATTCCTCAACACAACTACTGTGTTGCTAGGCATGCTTCCTAAACACATTCTTCCTATCGGTGTTGAGACGTGAAAATTCCTCAATACCACTACTGTGTTGCTAGGCAAGTTTCCTCAACACATTCTTCCTCTTTGTGTTGAGACGTGCAAATTCCTCAAAACCACTACTGTGTTGCTAGGAAAGCTTCCTCAACACACTTTCCTCTTGGTGTTGAGACGTGCAAAATCCTCAACACCACCACTGTGTTGCTATGCATGCTTCCTCAACATATTTTCCTCTCGGTGTTGAGACGTGAAATTACTCAACACAACTACTGTGTTGCTAGGCATGCTTCCTCAACACATTCTTCCTCTTGGTGTTGAGACGTGCAAATTCCTCAACACCACTACTGTGTTGCTAGGCATGCTTTCTCAACACATTTTCCTCCTGGTGTTGAGACGTGCAAATTCCTCAACACCACTACTGTGTTGCTAGGCATGCTTCCTCAACACATCCTTCCACTTAGTGTTGAGAGGTCTAAATTCCTCAACACTCATTACGGTGTGGATAGGCATGCTTCCTCAACACATTCTTCCTCTTGGTGTTGAGAGGTGAAAATTCCTCAACACCACCACTGTAATGTTATGCAAGCTTCCTCAACATATTTTCCTCTTGGTGTTGAGACGTGCAAATTCCTCAACACAACTACTGTTTTGCTAGGCATGCTTCCTCAACACATTCTTCCTATCGGTGTTGAGACGTGCAAATTCCTCAACACCACTACTGTTTTGCTAGGAAAGTTTCCTCAACACATTCTTCCTCTTTGTGTTGAGACGTGCAAATTCCTCAAAACCACTACTGTGTTGCTAGGAAAGCTTCCTCAATACACTTCCTCTTGGTGTTGAGACGTGCAAATTCCTCAACACCACCACTGTGTTGCTAGGCATGCTTCCTCAACATATTTTCCTCTCGGTTTTGAGACGTGAAAATTACTCAACACAACTACTGTGTTGCTAGGCATGCTTCCTCAACACATTCTTCCTATTGGTGTTGAGACGTGCAAATTCTTTAACACCACTATTGTGTTGCTAGGCAAGCTTCCTCAACACATTTTCCTCTTGGTGTTTAGACGTTCATATTCCTCAACACCACTACTGTGTTGCTAGGCATGCTTCCTAAACACATCCTTCCTCTTAGTGTTGAGAGGTCTAAATTCCTCAACACTCATTACTGTGTTGCTAGGCATGCTTCCTCAACACATTCTTCCTCTTGGTGTTGATACGTGCAAATTCCTCAAAACCACTATTGTGTTGCTAGGAAAGCTTCCTCAACACACTTTCTTCTTGGTGCTGAGACGTGAAAATTCCTCAACACCACCACTATGTTCCTAGGCATGCTTCCTCAACATATTTTCCTCTTGGTGTTGAGACGTGCAAATTCCTCAACACAACTACTGTGTTGCTAGGCATGCTTCATAAAAACATTCTTCCTCTTGGTGTTGAGACGTGCAAATTCCTCAACACCACTACTGTGTTGCTAGGCATGCTTCCTCAACACATACTTCCTCTTAGTGTTAAGAGGTCTAAATTCCTCAACACTCATTACGGTGTTGCTAGGCATGCTTCCTCAACACATTCTTCCTCTTGGTGTTGTGACGTGCAAATTCCTCAACACCACCACTGTAATGTTAGGAAAGCTTCCTCAACATATTTTCCTCTTGGTGTTGAGACGTGCAAATTCCTCAACACAACTACTGTGTTGCTAGGCATGCTTCCTAAACACATTCTTCCTATCGGTGTTGAGACGTGCAAATTCCTCAATACCACTACTGTGTTGCTAGGCAAGTTTCCTCAACACATTCTTCCTCTTTGTGTTGAGACGTGCAAATTCCTCAAAACCACTACTGTGTTGCTAGGAAAGCTTCCTCAACACACTTTCCTCTTGGTGTTGAGACGTGCAAAATCCTCAACACCACCACTGTGTTGCTATGCATGCTTCCTCAACATATTTTCCTCTCGGTGTTGAGACGTGAAAATTACTCAACACAACTACTGTGTTGCTAGGCATGCTTCCTCAACACATTCTTCCTCTTGGTGTTGAGACGTGCAAATTCCTCAACACCACTACTGTGTTGCTAGGCATGCTTTCTCAACACATTTTCCTCCTGGTGTTGAGACGTGCAAATTCCTCAACACCACTACTGTGTTGCTAGGCATGCTTCCTCAACACATCCTTCCACTTAGTGTTGAGAGGTCTAAATTCCTCAACACTCATTACGGTGTGGATAGGCATGCTTCCTCAACACATTCTTCCTCTTGGTGTTGAGAGGTGAAAATTCCTCAACACCACCACTGTAATGTTATGCAAGCTTCCTCAACATATTTTCCTCTTGGTGTTGAGACATGCAAATTCCTCAACACAACTACTGTGTTGCTAGGCATGCTTCCTCAACACATTCTTCCTCTTGGTGTTGAGACGTGCAAATTACTCAACACCACTACTGTGTTGCTAGGCATGCTTTCTCAACACATTTTCCTCCTGGTGTTGAGACGTGCAAATTCCTCAACACCACTACTGTGTTGCTAGGCATGCTTCCTCAACACCAGTGCTGTGTTGCTAGGCATGCTTCCTAAACACATCCTTCCTCTTAGTGTTGAAAGGTCTAAATTCCTCAACACTCATTATTGTGTTGCTAGGCATGCTTCCTCAACACATTCTTCCTCTTGGTGTTGAGACGTGCAAATTCCTCAAAACCACTATTGTGTTGCTAGGAAAGCTTCCTCAACACACTTTCCTCTTGGTGTTGAGACGTGCAAATTCCTCAACACCACCACTGTGTTGCTAGGCATGCTTCCTCAACATATTTTCCTCTTGGTGTTGAGACGTGCAAATTAATCAACACAACTACTGTGTTGCTAGGCATGCTTCCTCAATACATTCTTCCTCTTGGTGTTGAGACGTGCAAATTCCTCAACACCACTACTGTGTTGCTAGGCATGCTTCCTCAACACATTCTTCCTATTGGTGTTGATACGTGCAAATTCTTTAACACCACTATTGTGTTGCTAGGCAAGCTTCGTCAACACATTTTCCTCTTGGTGTTTAGACGTTCAAATTCCTCAACACCACTACTGTGTTGCTAGGCATGCTTCCTAAACACATCATTCCTCTTAGTGTTGAGAGGTCTAAATTCCTCAACACTCATTACTGTGTTGCTAGGCATGCTTCCTCAACACATTCTTCCTCTTGGTGTTGATACGTGCAAATTCCTCAAAACCACTATTGTGTTGCTAGGAAAGCTTCCTCAACACACTTTCTTCTTGGTGCTGAGACGTGCAAATTCCTCAACACCACCACTGTGTTGCTAGGCATGCTTCCTCAACATATTTTCCTATTGGTGTTGAGACGTGCAAATTACTCAACACAACTACTGTGTTGCTAGGCATGCTTCCCCAACACATTCTTCCTCTTGGTGTTGAGACGTGCAAATTCCTCAACACCACTACTGTGTTGCTAGGCATGCTTCCTCAACACATTTTCCTCTTGGTGTTGAGACGTGCAAATTCCTCAACACCACTACTGTGTTGTTAGGAATGCTTCCTCAACACATCCTTTCTCTTAATGTTGAGAGGTATAAATTCATCAACACTCATTACTGTGTTGCTAGGCATGCTTCCTCAACACATTCTTCCTCTTGGTGTTGAGACGTGCAAATTCCTCAACACCACCACTGTGTTTTTAGGCAAGCTTCCTCAACATATTTTCCTCTTGGTGTTGAAACGTGCAAATTCCTCAACACAACTACTGTGTTGCTAGGCATGCTTCCTCAACACATTCTTCCTATTGGTGTTGAGACGTGCAAATTGCTCAACACCACTACTGTGTTGCTAGGCAAGCTTCCTCAACACATTTTCCTCTTGGTGTTGAGACGTTCAAATTCCTCAACACAACTACTGTGTTGCTAGGCATGCTTCCTAAACACATTCTTCCTATCGGTGTTGAGACGTGCAAATTCCTCAATACCACTACTGTGTTGCTAGGCAAGTTTCCTCAACACATTCTTCCTCTTTGTGTTGAGACGTGCAAATTCCTCAAAACCACTACTGTGTTGCTAGGAAAGCTTCCTCAACACACTTCCTCTTGGTGTTGAGACGTGCAAAATCCTCAACACCACCACTGTGTTGCTATGCATGCTTCCTCAACATATTTTCCTCTCGGTGTTGAGACGTGAAAATTACTCAACACAACTACTGTGTTGCTAGGCATGCTTCCTCAACACATTCTTCCTCTTGGTGTTGAGACGTGCAAATTCCTCAACACCACTACTGTGTTGCTAGGCATGCTTTCTCAACACATTTTCCTCCTGGTGTTGAGACGTGCAAATTCCTCAACACCACTACTGTGTTGCTAGGCATGCTTCCTCAACACATCCTTCCTCTTGGTGTTGAGAGGTCTAAATTCCTCAACACTCATTACGGTGTGGATAGGCATGCTTCCTCAACACATTCTTCCTCTTGGTGTTGAGAGGTGAAAATTCCTCAACACCACCACTGTAATGTTATGCAAGCTTCCTCAACATATTTTCCTCTTGGTGTTGAGACATGCAAATTCCTCAACACAACTACTGTGTTGCTAGGCATGCTTCCTCAACACATTCTTCCTATCGGTGTTGAGACGTGCAAATTCCTCAACACCACTACTGTTTTGCTAGGAAAGTTTCCTCAACACATTCTTCCTCTTTGTGTTGAGACGTGCAAATTCCTCAAAACCACTACTGTGTTGCTAGGAAAGCTTCCTCAACACACTTCCTCTTGGTGTTGAGACGTGCAAATTCCTCAACACCACCACTGTGTTGCTAGGCATGCTTCCTCAACATATTTTCCTCTCGGTTTTGAGACGTTAAAATTACTCAACACAACTACTGTGTTGCTAGGCATGCTTCCTCAACACATTCTTCCTATTGGTGTTGAGACGTGCAAATTCTTTAACACCACTATTGTGTTGCTAGGCAAGCTTCCTCAACACATTTTCCTCTTGGTGTTTAGACGTTCAAATTCCTCAACACCACTACTGTGTTGCTAGGCATGCTTCCTAAACACATCCTTCCTCTTAGTGTTGAGAGGTCTAAATTCCTCAACACTCATTACTGTGTTGCTAGGCATGCTTCCTCAACACATTCTTCCTCTTGGTGTTGATACGTGCAAATTCCTCAAAACCACTATTGTGTTGCTAGGAAAGCTTCCTCAACACACTTTCTTCTTGGTGCTGAGACGTGCAAATTCCTCAACACCACCACTGTGTTGCTAGGCATGCTTCCTCAACATATTTTCCTATTGGTGTTGAGACGTGCAAATTACTCAACACAACTACTGTGTTGCTAGGCATGCTTCCCCAACACATTCTTCCTCTTGGTGTTGAGACGTGCAAATTCCTCAACACCACTACTGTGTTGCTAGGCATGCTTCCTCAACACATTTTCCTCTTGGTGTTGAGACGTGCAAATTCCTCAACACCACTACTGTGTTGCTAGGCATGCTTCCTCAACACATTCTTCTTATTGGTGTTGAGACGTGCAAATTCCTCAAAACCACTATTGTGTTGCTAGGAAAGCTTCCTCAACACACTTTCCTCTTGGTGTTGAGACGTGCAAATTCCTCAACACCACCACTGTGTTGCTAGGCATGCTTCCTCAACATATTTTCCTCTTGGTGTTGAGACGTGCAAATTACTCAACACAACTACTGTGTTGCTAGGCATGCTTCCTCAACACATTCTTCCTCTTGGTGTTGAGACGTGCAAATTCCTCAACACAACTACTGTGTTGCTAGGCAAGCTTCCTCAACACATTCTTCCTATTGGTGTTGAGACGTGCAAATTCCTCAACACCACTAATGTGTTGCTAGGCAAGCTTCCTCAACACATTTTCCTCTTGGTGTTGAGACGTTCAAATTCCTCAACACTCATTATTATGTTGCTAGGCATGATTCCTCAACACATTCTTCCTCTTGGTGTTGAGACGTGCAAATTCGTCAAAACCACTACTGTGTTGCTAGGAAAGCTTCCTCAACACACTTTCCTCTTGGTGTTGAGACGTGAAAATTCCTCAACACCACCACTATGTTGCTAGGCATGCTTCCTAAACATATTTTTCTTTTGGTGTTGAGACGTGCAAATTCCTCAACACAACTACTATGTTGCTAGGCATGCTTCCTAAATACATTCTTCCTCTTGGTGTTGAGACGTGCAAATTCCTCAACACCACTACTGTGTTGCTAGGCATGCTTCCTCAACACATCCTTCCTCTTAGTGTTGAGAGGTCTAAATTCCTCAACACTCACTACGGTGTTGCTAGGAATGCTTCCTCAACACATTTTTCCTCTTGGTGTTGTGACGTGCAAATTCCTCAACACCACCACTGTAATGTTAGGAAAGCTTCCTCAACATATTTTCCTCTTGGTGTTGAGACGTGCAAATTCCTCAACACCACTATTGTGTTGCTAGGCAAGTTTCCTCAGCACATTCTTCCTCTTTGTGTTGAAACGTGCAAATTCCTCAAAACCACTACTGTGTTGCTAGGAAAGCTTCCTCAACACACTTTCTTCTTGGTGTTGAGACGTGCAAATTCCTCAACACCACCACTGTGTTGCTAGGCATGCTTCCTCAACATATTTTCCTCTCGGTGTTGAGACGTGCAAATTACTCAACACAACTACTGTGTTGCTAGGCATGCTTCCTCAACACATTCTTCCTCTTGGTGTTGAGACGTGCAAATTACTCAACACCACTACTGTGTTGCTAGGCATGCTTTCTCAACACATTTTCCTCCTGGTGTTGAGACGTGCAAATTCCTCAACACCACTACTGTGTTGCTAGGCATGCTTCCTCAACACCAGTACTGTATTGCTAGGCATGCTTCCTAAACACATCCTTCCTCTTAGTGTTGAAAGGTCTAAATTCCTCAACACTCATTATTGTGTTGCTAGGCATGCTTCCTCAACACATTCTTCCTCTTGGTGTTGAGACGTGCAAATTCCTCAAAACCACTATTGTGTTGCTAGGAAAGCTTCCTCAACACACTTTCCTCTTGGTGTTGAGACGTGCAAATTCCTCAACACCACCACTGTGTTGCTAGGCATGCTTCCTCAACATATTTTCCTCTTGGTGTTGAGACGTGCAAATTAATCAACACAACTTCTGTGTTGCTAGGCATGCTTCCTCAATACATTCTTCCTCTTGGTGTTGAGACGTGCAAATTCCTCAACACAACTACTGTGTTGCTAGGCATGCTTCCTCAGCACATTCTTCCTATTGGTGTTGAGACGTGCAAATTCCTCAACACCACTACTGTGTTGCTAGGTGGTGGGCCCGGAGATGTGTGAAAATTAAAGCGTAATAAAAAACGGGCCTACAGTAATACCGCAAGTGCACGGTCGTCGGTTGTAGCTCGTGCAAGTACGGGTCGATCCACATAGACTGGGTGTGTTTTGTAGTTTCTAACTATTTTGGGTTTCTAAATTGCTAATGGGCTTTGAGTACCAAAGGGTCTTGAATATCAATGGGCTTTGAATACCCTTTGGAAATGTTGGGCTTGGAATACCCTTTGAGTAAATTGGGCTTAAAGGGTTTGTTGTAATGATGAAGTGAACTGAGCTTGGGCTTAGTTGGTCTTGAAGTGCACTAGGCTTGGAATGTCATTGGGCTTTGAGTACCCTTGACAGTGAACTGGGCCTTTGGTGGACTGAATTAGGCTTTTGCCTTAAACCTGAATTGGACTGGGCCTTTAATTGAATTCAGGCTTTGATTGAATCAGGCTTTTACTTTAAAAGTGACCTGGGCCTTGAGCCTTAGTGAACTGGGCTTTGAGTTTGTACAAACAATGGACAGTGGGCTTAGAGAGTTTTTGGTCAAGAAGAAAAGAAGTGACCAGGAAAGACAGGTAACAGTGAGCAACAATGGCTCTAGGCCAAAACAACAAAGATAGAGGAAGAAGGCAGTGAGGCAATAATACAAAGGCAGTTAGCCTAAGGCAAAGACAATGAAGAAAATTAAACAAGACAATGACTAAACAGCAAAGAACTAAACAACAATGCACTAAACAAAGCAGTGACAAAAGATTGTGAAAGTGATGAAGATAGTAGTGAAATAATGAGGCAATGGATGATAAAACAATAAACACAAGGTAATAGTGAAGTAAATGTGACAGTACAATGAAACTACAAGAACAATGGAAGTAAACCAAGGCCTAAGCCAAGGGCAGGGGAGATGGTGAAGGTGAGATGGTGAAGGTGAGCCTAGGCATACTACTAGAGTGGGAAGAGAACCAGTTTGCTCACAGTCACTAGTGAGCACTAGTTTCTCCCCACTGCTCAATCAATCCAATGCTTCAAAGGCTTT
Organism: Papaver somniferum; assembly: GCF_003573695.1. Lineage (NCBI taxonomy): Eukaryota > Viridiplantae > Streptophyta > Magnoliopsida > Ranunculales > Papaveraceae > Papaver > Papaver somniferum. The sequence continues at coordinate 3,691,270 of NW_020625486.1, forward strand.
AGCCTAACATTCACACAAAACAGTTATAAAAACAGCTATAAAAACAGTGATAAGAAGCCACAAAAACAGACAGATAACAAAGAAGAGCAGGAAAAAATGTTAGGCAGTGGCTGTTTTTGGTTAAATCCTTGTCCCTAATGGAGCTAGGTGGAGGTTCTAGCCTGCCTATGTTCCAGGGCATACATAAATGGAATAGAAGGAGAAGAAGCTTGCTAATGAGCACTAAATTCCTCCATTTCTCAATTAGCTCAATTTACAAGAATTATAACCTAACATTCCACCTTTAACAGTGACTTAAGGCATGATTAAACACAAAACTAAGCCTAAACAGGCACTAAACATGACTCACAAAACAGGCACAATACTAACAAACATGAACTGAAACAGTGAACATTAAACAAAGCATTTGAACACAATTACTGAATTGAAACACTAAAAGTAAACTAACATAGATTAACAAATTAAATTAAACTAACACAGACTAAAATTTAATTTCGAATTGAAAATGCAAATTAAGCTAACTTAAACTAAAACTGAATTGAAACATGCAATGATATAAATTAAACAACACGCATAAATTGAAAGTAAAATTGAAATTTAAAACTGAAATTAGAAACAAGAACCCTAAATTGATTTGGAATTTGAAATTAGAAATTAGAAGTGAACCTAACCCAAATTGGGTGGTTACTTGGCTAGTCCAAGAACACCTTCTACACATAATACATATCCCCTATTTATACCCAGGACACCCAATTAGGGTTTACAAACCAAATCCCTAAATTTCCCCCAAAAACAGTAAAACTAGGGTTTTAAATTCATCTCACCAATCATGATGAAAGTTGTTTCTGACTTCGACCCACGTTGCTACATCTCCTTCTAGCCTTCCTGCACGCTTCAAATTCGTCTATAGACTCACTTATTTTACTGATTTCTCACCTAGGGTTTCAGAGAAAGGAATGGTGAGAAATCAGTGAAATAAGGGGCTAGAGAGAGGGGGAAAAAGGGAGGGTAGGTGATGGTGGTAGATATGGCAACGTTTGGTGGCTGTGGCAGGTATGGAAGGTGGCTCTGTTGCAGAGAGGGGGGGAAGAGAAGATGGAGTCGATGGAGAAGAGATTAGGTGTTGTTTGGTTTAGGGTATAGGGTTCGAATATTAGTGTGTTAGGCGGGTGTATCAAGATGGGTGTACCGCGGTCTGAAGCCGCTGGATATGGAGATGGTAGGTGGATCGGACGGATATGGAAGAAGCAGCTTGTAGCGACCGTAGGATGTAAAATACAACGAAGTCTACGGTGCAAGATTAGGTTAGGTGTTGTAGTGTTGATCGGAATCATCGGGATTTGATGCACAGGCCTAGAAGCGATCGTTGGATTCAACTACAATCTAATCTGAAGGCTTGGAATTTAGGCGCTGTGGTGTTTGGCAGAGACTTCAGATTTTGATGCTCTATGAATGAGCGACCGTAGGATGATGAGTTGGATCCAATCTGACGGCTGAGAATGGAGGCGGTTTTGGTTATAGAAAATGGGTTTTAGGCTTTGGGTTTAGAATTTGGGTTTGAGAAATGAGTTTTGGGCTTGGACAATCTAGAGCCCACTTCTTCTTTAAGATCGATTCTTCTTCTTCAAGCCCATTTCTACCCTTTTGGTCTTCCGCACATCATTCTTCACGGTTTCCTTGCGTAATTCCTCCCGGCTTTTCACTACTTTTCTGCTCTTTTCCGCTCCGCAAATTATCCAGACTTTATTTATTACCTAAAAATGCAAAATTAAGTAAGAAAAATATTTATTCTTGAAAACAATGAAAATGCAGAATATGGGATAAAATGTAGAATTAATGCGCAAAAGATGAGTTAAATGCCAACAAAAAGGGATAAATATATACAATATTTGGCACTCATCAAATACCCCCAAACCTGAATTTTACTTGTCCTCAAGTAAAACAAAACTAAGGAAATCCTAACTATACCACTGTCGCTGGTCTCTCGAATGCATTTAGCGTATGCACTAAGCCTTTTAAACCACTAAGTGTCCCTAGTGGACGAGTTGAAGTCTCGTGAAGGTTTGCTTAGAACGTACCTACAAAGTTCTAGGTCAAAATATAAGCTCAGATTCCATCAAATGTGACATGTGCAAAACAGTTTAAGCTCACAGCAAAATGGAGATGTCAATCTAGCTATCAAAGGCACAATCCTAGCACTGATAACGAAAAAAGACATGTGATAAGAGATTAAAGTGTATCTACACATGTGTAAAGAAAGATCTGAAGTTATGACTACTAATCACCAAGAGATAGTTTCTCAGGCTAAGAACCAAGGTCGAAATCTAGCTAGCTGTCCGGACTTTACGAGAATTGTGAATGAGTTGGAGGTATTTCACAATTACTCGCGTTGTACATCAATGGCATACACCCTCCTTGCTTATTACAATGAAACAACAAAATGACTCTTTACATGACTCTTATTTACATTGACTATTCTCTTTTTATTTTTGGAACAAGAGATGATGGAATTGATAAATACTTGATTTTTTTGTTTTTGTTTTTTTTTTTGTTTTTTTTTTTTAACTTTTTTTTTTTTTTTTTAACTATTTATTTATTTATTATTTTTTTTGCAAAAGAAAACACTTTTGATACAAATACAAAAGGAAACAAAAGATTACATGACACTTTGCAAGAGGTAGCCCTTTTTGATGCACCCAGTTAAATTCGATGGTTGTCTTTCTTAATGTAACCTCCACCTTCTATCCCAACCAACCAAAGAACAAGCTAGTCAAGTTTCGTTCAGTATTCTAAAGTGATTGGCAATCGTAACTTCCTATCAAACACCTTGAAGATCGAGGCCATACATGTATTGGTAGATCGTGCGCGTGCAAATTTCTTATCACTATGTGAATTGTGCTAGAATCAGGGTGCCTAAATATCTAGACTAAGACTCCTAACAAAAATACATATTTGCACAAGAGTCAACATTTCAAGGTAAATGAGCTCCATTTTTATGATTTTTTTTTTTAATTTTTTTATTTTGATTTTTCAATTTTTTTTTGGAATTTTTCAATTTTTTCAAAAAGAAGAAGGAGTTCGTTTTCAATTATGGCAAATTATCATGGTATCTACTCTATACCCCCAAACCTAAACTAAACATTGTCCTCAATGTTTCAAAATATGGAAAGAATTAAAATGCAACATATGGAAAGGGACATGCTGAGTAGAGTAAAAGGAGAGAGAATACCCGATTTCGGCGAAAGCAGAATTAAAACTCCGTTATCCAAGGCAAAACTCCAACATATTCGGAGTCACAATGGATGAGCACAAAATATATACAAAAGGAATTTTAACTAACACATTATCTACAAGAAAATTTGGTTTTTAATGGGATTGGACTTTTTGGGAAAAATTTGGTTTTTAATGGGATTGGACTTTTTGGGAAATTTTTTGGTTTTTAGGGAAACATTTGGAAAACTTTGGTTTTTATGGGAGAAAAACATTTGGTTTTTAATGGGATAAGGAGAAAGAAAAAAATTTGGTTGTTAATGTGGGAGCAAAATAAAATTTGGTTTTAGAATTTGGGAGCAAGTAAAATTTTTAAATTTTTAAATTTTTTTTTTTTTTTTTTTTAACAATAAAATGAAGAAAATAAAATTTGGTTTTTGAAATGGAAGCAAGCCCACTGTTGGTTTTGTGTTTGCTGTGGCTCAGCTGGTTTGAAAACGTTTGGTGAAACTGAGTCCAAAATCTCGGCCTAGAATTTAGGTACTCGGCCCACTAACGAGTTAACCTAGCGTGATCGGTCACAAGCTCAGCTGGGTTTAAACCCAGAATACAAGATACAAGTCCAATTTAAACAAGCTCACAAAAATTAAATACACAAGCCCACAAATTAAACAAACAAGCCCACAAAAATTAATTACAACCCAACAGAAAATAAGAGAAGCCCAAAAATTGGCTTTAATATTACAAGCCCACAATTAAAAATTGGAAGCCCACAATTCGGGTTCTCTTAAATGGGTTACCTTTTAAGCACAGCCCAGCTGCTCTGATATTGTTGCAAAAACCCAGTTGGGCTTTGGTTCTTTTCCTTGGTGGCGTCCCAGCAGAGGAAAAATTGGTTCAGAACAGCAGGTCCAACAGCGAATGAAGTGAAGCAGATGCAGATGCAAATGCTATGCAGTGAAATGCAAAAATAGCTAATAAAACAACAAGAAAAACACAACACCAATCCCCGGCAGCGGCGCCAAAAACTTGGTGGGCCCGGAGATGTGTGAAAATTAAAGCGTAATAAAAAACGGGCCTACAGTAATACCGCAAGTGCACGGTCGTCGGTTGTAGCTCGTGCAAGTACGGGTCGATCCACAGAGACTGGGTGTGTTTTGTAGTTTCTAACTATTTTGGGTTTCTAAATTTCTAATGGGCTTTGAGTACCAAAGGGTCTTGAATATCAATGGGCTTTGAATACCCTTTGGAACTGTTGGGCTTGGAATACCCTTTGAGTAAATTGGGCTTAATGGGTTTGTTGTAATGATGAAGTGAACTGAGCTTGGGCTCAGTTGGTCTTGAAGTGCACTAGGCTTGGAATGTCATTGGGCTTTGAGTACCCTTGACAGTGAACTGGGCCTTTGGTGGACTGAATTAGGCTTTTGCCTTAAACCTGAATTGGACTGGGCCTTTAATTGAATTCAGGCTTTGATTGAATCAGGCTTTTACTTTAAAAGTGACCTGGGCCTTGAGCCTTAGTGAACTGGGCTTTGAGTTTGTACAAACAATGGACAGTGGGCTTAGAGAGTTTTTGGTCAAGAAGAAAAGAAGTGACCAGGAAAGACAGGTAACAGTGAGCAACAATGGCTCTAGGCCAAAACAACAAAGATAGAGGAAGAAGGCAGTGAGGCAATAATACAAAGGCAGTTAGCCTAAGGCAAAGACAATGAAGAAAATTAAACAAGACAATGACTAAACAGCAAAGAACTAAACAACAATGCACTAAACAAAGCAGTGACAAAAGATTGTGAAAGTGATGAAGATAGTAGTGAAATAATGAGGCAATGGATGATAAAACAATAAACACAAGGTAATAGTGAAGTAAATGTGAGAGTACAATGAAACTACAAGAACAATGGAAGTAAACCAAGGCCTAAGCCAAGGGCAGGGGAGATGGTGAAGGTGAGATGGTGAAGGTGAGCCTAGGCATACTACTAGAGTGGGAAGAGAACCAGTTTGCTCACAGTCACTAGTGAGCACTAGTTTCTCCCCACTGCTTAATCAATCCAATGCTTCAAAGGATTTAGCCTAACATTCACACAAAACAGTTATAAAAACAGCTATAAAAACAGTGATAAGAAGCCACAAAAACAGACAGATAACAAAGAAGAGCAGGAAAAAATGTTAGGCAGTGGCTGTTTTTGGTTAAATCCTTGTCCCTAATGGAGCTAGGTGGAGGTTCTAGCCTGCCTATGTTCCAGGGCATACATAAATGGAATAGAAGGAGAAGAAGCTTGCTAATGAGCACTAAATTCCTCCATTTCTCAATTAGCTCAATTTACAAGAATTATAACCTAACATTCCACCTTTAACAGTGACTTAAGGCATGATTAAACACAAAACTAAGCCTAAACAGGCACTAAACATGACTCACAAAACAGGCACAATACTAACAAACATGAACTGAAACAGTGAACATTAAACAAAGCATTTGAACACAATTACTGAATTGAAACACTAAAAGTAAACTAACATAGATTAACAAATTAAATTAAACTAACACAGACTAAAATTTAATTTCGAATTGAAAATGCAAATTAAGCTAACTTAAACTAAAACTGAATTGAAACATGCAATGAAAATGCAAATTAGGCAAAAATCCATCATATTAGGAGTCACAATGGATGAGCACAATATATACAAAAGGAAATTTAACTAACACATTATCTACAAGAAAATTTTGGTTTTTAATGGGATTGGATTTTTTTGGGAAAAAATTTGGTTTTGTTGGGAAACATTTGGTTTTGATGGGAAAACGAAAAATTTTGGTTTTTAGGGAAAGATTTGGAAAACTTTTTGGTTATTTAGGGAAAGAGTGGACCAGTTTAGTCCACATAGACTGGGTCCTCCAGGTTGGTTGTTTCAATGTCGGGTGGAAATGGCTCAAGGAATGGCTTTAATCTCTGCCCGTTGACTTTGAAAACGTTCTTGTTGGAGACATCCTCCAGCTCTACAGCTCCATGAGGAAAAACTGTGTGTACTAGGTACGAACCCTTCCATCTGGAACGCAGTTTTCCTGGAAAAAGATGTAATCGGGAGTCATACAGCAAGACTTTCTGACCAGGAGTGAAGGATTTGCGTAGAATACGCTTGTCATGAAGTATCTTCATCTTTTGCTTGTACAGCTTGGCACTGTCATAAGCCTCATTTCTCCGTTCTTCCAACTCGTTGATTTGAAGTTTCCGTTGAATTCCAGCTTCGTCCAGAGAGAAGTTCAGCTCTTTGATTGCCCAGTAGGCACGATGTTCTAATTCCACAGGTAGATGGCACGGCTTTCCATACACTAGACGATAGGGGGACATGCCAATTGGTGTCTTATAAGCTGTTCTGTAGGCCCACAAAGCATCATTCAATCTCAATGACCAATCTTTCCTGGACGGGTTGACCGTCTTCTCCAGAATGTGCTTAATTTCCCTATTAGACACTTCCACTTGTCCACACTGTCTGAGGTGGTACGGAGTAGCAACCTTGTGAGTTATGCCATACTTGCGTACTAAAGACTCAAAGTACTTGTTACGAAAATGTGAACCGCCGTCACTGATGATAGCTCTAGGGGTACCAAAACGTGCAAATATGTTTCCTTTAGAAATGAAAGTACCACCTTGTGGTCATTTGTTCTGGTTGCTATGGCTTCTACCCACTTAGAAACGTAATCAACTGCGACTAGGATGTACAACTTGCTGTCAGACATGGGAAATGGACCCATGAAGTCTATCCCCCAAACATCAAAAATCTCCACAATCAAAATGGGGTTCAATGGCATCATGTTTCTCCTCGAAATGCTTCCTAGCTTTTGACAGCGTTCACAAGCAACACAATAATCATGGCAATCCTTGAACAATGATGGCCAATAGAATCCACACTGCAAGATCTTTGCAGCGGTTTTCTTGGCACTGAAATGGCCTCCACATGCTTGGTCATGACAGAAAGATATCACATCTTTCTGTTCAGTGTTGGGGACACATCTCCTAATGATTTGGTCTGGGCAGTACTTAAACAAATATGGGTCATCCCAAAGGAAATGTTTGACTTCAGCCAGGAATTTAGAGCGGTCTTGTCTCGACCAACGTGAGGGCATCCTACCTGTAGCGAGGTAGTTAACAATATCAGCAAACCAAGGAAGGTCTGAGATAGACATCAGCTGTTCATCTGGGAATGATTCTCTAATCAGCTCACATTCATCAATAGACTCTAAAGTTAATCTAGACAAATGATCAGCAACCACATTCTCACAACCTTTCTTATCACGGATTTCGAGATCGAATTCCTGTAATAAGAGTATCCATCGAATAAGGCGAGCTTTAGCATCCTTCTTGGAAAGAAGATACTTCAAAGCCGCATGGTCTGTGTATATGATGATCTTAGACCCTATCAGATAAGATCTAAACTTGTCTAATGCGAAAACGACGGCAAGCAATTCCTTCTCGGTAGTTGAATAATTGAGTTGGGCATCATTAAGGGTTTTGCTAGCATAGTATATCACATATGGTAGTCTATCAACTCGCTGTCCTAAAACAGCACCAACAGCATAATCAGAGGCATCACACATAAGTTCGAACGGAAGCTTCCAATCGGGTGGTCGGACTATAGGAGCGGTGGTGAGAAGGGTTTTTAATTCCTCCCATGCCTTCACACAAGCAGCATCGAAATTGAAGGCAACATCTTTGGAGAGAAGACTGCACAGAGGTCTGGAGATTTTGCTGAAATCTTTGATGAATCGCCGGTAAAAACCAGCATGACCTAGAAATGATCTGATCTCCTTCACAGAGCAAGGTTGTGGTAGATGTTGAATGAGGTCAACTTTAGCTTTATCCACTTCAATTCCTTTTTCTGAGATGATGTGTCCTAGAACTATTCCTGAATTCACCATAAAATGGCATTTTTCCCAATTTAGAACAAGGTTCTTTTCTTTACATCTGGATATCACGAGGGCAAGATGCTTCAAACATTCGTCAAACGAGGAACCAAAAACAGAGAAATCATCCATAAAGATCTCGAGAAAACTATCTATCATGTCAGAAAAAATGCTCATCATGCAACGCTGAAAAGTAGCAGGTGCATTACACAACCCGAAGGGCATACGTCTATAAGCAAACGTCCCAAATGGACACGTGAATGTAGTTTTTTCCTGATCTTCTGGAGCAATGTGAATTTGGTTATAACCGGAAAAGCCATCTAGAAAACAGTAGTGACTGTGTCCAGACACACGTTCTAGCATTTGGTCAATGAAAGGGAGCGGGAAGTGATCCTTCCTTGTTACTGTGTTCAACTTCCTGTAGTCGATGCATACTCGCCATCCTGTGGTTGTACGAGTAGGGACTAATTCATTCTTGTCGTTCTGAACTACAGTAATGCCTGACTTCTTAGGCACAACTTGAATGGGACTAACCCATTTGCTATCGGGAATTGGGTATATGATACCCGCATCAAGTAGTTTCAGGATCTCTCCTTTGACTACATCTCTCATGTTAGGATTAAGTCTCCTTTGCATTTCCCTCGATGGTTTGGCATTCTCTTCAAGGTTAATGTGGTGCATGCAAATGGTGGGACTAATTCCTTTGAGATCTGAGATGGTCCATCCTAAGGCCTCTTTGTGTTCCTTAAGTACTTCTAAAAGCTTACTTTCCTGTTCCGTGTCTAAACATGATGAAATAATGACAGGTAAAGTATCAGAAGAACCTAGGAATGCGTACTTCAACGTACTAGGCAATGTTTTCAATTCAAGCTTGGGTGGCTCAACAATGGATGGAATAAGCTTGGAATCAGAGAGTAGGGTGGTTCCACTTCATATTTCCTTTCAGTGACGTCCATTTGAGGTACAGATTCGAGCAGAGATAGGACGTCACTACAGTATGCATCATCATAGGAATCTGGGTTAAAGTTCTCCATACATGCTTGAAAGGGGTCGACGGATAGAATGTTAGTCAACGAATCTTGCATTAATCCTTCAATCATATTAACTTCATGCACATCATCATCATCAAGATTCACAGGTTGTTGACTAATATCGAACACATTCAATTCTACCGTCATGTTACCAAAAGACAGTTTCAACACTCCATTACGACATTAATGATCGCGTTGGACGTAGCCAAGAAAGGACGTCCTAAGATGACAGGAATGTGACAGTCTGGGTTTTGTACAGGTTGAGTGTCTAAGACAATGAAGTCTACGGGAAAATAGAATTTGTCAACCTTGATCAAAACGTCTTCGACCACTCCACGAGGAATCTTGACAGATCGGTCTGCCAGTTGTAGAGTGATAGATGTTGGTTTCAACTCCCCAAGACCTAACTGCTCATAAACAGAATATGGCAGTAGGTTAACACTTGCACCTAGGTCTAATAACGCTTTATTGACCGTGTGTTCTCCTATAGTGCAAGAAATTGTTGGACATCCTGGATCCCTAAACTTGGGTGGAGTTTTGTTCAGAATGATGGAACTCACCTGCTCAGCTAAGAAAGCACGTTTTTGCACATTGAGCTTGCGCTTTTGAGTACACAAGTCTTTGAGGAATTTGGCATAAGCAGGGATTTGCTTGATTGCTTCAAGAAAAGGAATGTTGATGTTGACTCTCTTGAACAGATCTAACATCTCATTGTAATGGGTACTTTTCTGTTGATAGATCAATCTTTGAGGAAATGGGGGCAACAGGAGAATGAGTTGGCAAAGGGACATTCACAGCAGTAGAATTGTCAGATTTTCCAACTTGCTCAGATTCTTTGGTTTTCTGGGGTTGTGGAGACAGCGTGGAATTTGTATCAGATTCATTAGGTTCGCCCACGTTGTTCTCGATGACTTTACCACTTCGGAGGGTGGTAATGGCATGGATTTGATCGGGTGAGGTTTCAGTGCAGGATGTTGTGCCTGTTTGAAATATCCTCTTTGGATTTTGTTGGGGTTGGCTCGGAAGTTTACCCTTTTCTCTCTCACACATTTGATCCATCTTTTGATCTAGATTTTTCTGACTTTGCATCAAACTCTGGAACATTTCCTCTAGGGTGGATAATCTCTTGTCGGTATTGTGTTGAGGATATGATTGTTGTTGAGAGTTTGATTGTTGTTGAGGGTTTCTCGGGTGTTGATAACCTTGATTGTTCTGATATCCCTGATTGTTTTGATAGCTCTGATTGGGTTGAGATGGTCCTCCTGAGTGGGTCCTTTTGACCATGAAAAGTTAGGGTGGTTTCTCCATCCTGGATTGTAGGTCTGTGAATAAGGGTTATGCTCTGGTTTTTGAAACATGGCATGTGCCTGTTCAAGCCTAGATTCCTGGACTGCAAGCAAATCGGGACAATTTTGGAATTGATGGTTGGGGTCGTTACAAGCAGCACAAACAGACGAAGCGACATGTTCTCGGAGAGTAGTGGTGGAAGGTTTTGAATTTTTATGTAGTTCTAACTCTTCTAATCTCCTAACTATTGATGCCATGTTTGCTCTTCCCTCAAAATCCGCTTCAATCCTAAAAGCCTTTGCTTCGGATGTAGTCTTTCTGGTTTCACGGATGGATTCCCACTGTTGCGTCTTTTCAGCTACTTCAATCAAGAAGTCCCAAGACGCGTCAGCAGTTTTATCTACGAATAGACCATTACACATCGACTCAACCGTTGTTCGGGTGGACACATCTAGACCTTCATACAAAATTTGCACAAGTCTCCATTTTTCAAAACCATGATGGGGACATTGGAGCAATAATTCATTGAATCTCTCCAAGTATCTAGCTAAGGTTTCACCCTCTAATTGCACAAGCTATTCAGACTTTGACGAATTGTCGCAGTCTTGTGGTTCGGGAAAACTTTTTGAAAAACTCCTTTATGAGGTCATCCCATGTCATGATGGATTGAGGCTGTAAAGCATAGAGCCAGGCCTTTGCCTTATCTTTCAGGGAGAAAGGAAAAAGCCTTAACTTCAGGGTTTCGTCGGACATTTGAGTGAAACGCAGAGTTCCAAATTCCTCCTCGAATTCTCTCACGTGGTGGTACGGGTTTTCATTCTCAACACCTCTAAAAATAGGAAGCATCTGTATTGTGCTTGATTTCAGCTCATAATGGCCATTAGCCTCGGGTAGCACAATACAAGAAGGTTGACTGGCTCTAGTTGGGTACATATAATCCTTGAGGGTACGGGGTTCTCCCATTGTTTCTGGTTGATCTGGACTGTCTCCCTCAGAACTTAGAATTTCGATAGGTTCGTCTGGGTTAATTCTAACAAGTCTGTTTGTCTGGTCTCTGTAGGTCACAATCATGTCCTAGTAGGTACCTTAACTAACATGTTGGTCAGACAGAGCAATCGGAAACAATTTGGCCCACAAGGGTTACGAAGATTTGGTTTTGAATGGGTGTTGGACTAACAAGGGATTTTGGTTTTTGGTTTAAAATTGGGCTTTGGAAAATTTTTGAACTAAACCTAGCATAAATTAGCACAACTCATAAAAGAAAATAAAAAAATAATAATAACTAAGACAAGCCCATAAAAGAAAAAAGAAAAATAAAAGGAAAAAAAAAAAAAAAAAAAAAAAAAAAAATAATTACAGTCCCAAATATAAAAAAAAAAAAGAAAAAGAAAATAAATAAAAATTATTACAATCCCCAAATAAGTAATTAAATTAATTATTACAAGCCCGAATTTGAATTTAAATGAGGCCCAAGTGGGTTAACTCATGGGTTAGGCTTACTTGTTTTTTGGAGGGAAGCCCAAAAATAGGCTTTTAGTCCCCTTTTAGTTGCACAGCCCAGTTGGGCTTTAGGATCGTCCTAAGCTCACGCTCAAGCCCAGCAGCAATTGAAGTGACTCAGCAACACAAGCCCAGCAGAATCTGCAGCGAAGCCCAGCAGCAAAGGCAAGCCCAGGAGCAGAAGTTGCAAGCCCAGAGAAATTGAGGTTACTAAGCCCAGCTCAGTTGGTTCAAGCCCAGCAACAAAGGTTGGAACAGAGCCCAGCAGCAACAGAAATAGGCGAGCCCAGTTGACAGCCCAGTTGGCTTGGAAGCAGCAACAACAGCAGCAGCAACAACAACAGCAGCAGAAACAGCACAGCACAGCTTGGCAGAGAAGGCACCAGCAGCAGCAGGCTTGGCAGTAGCAGGCTTTGGCTTGGCAGCAGCAACAACAGCAACAGCAACAACAGCAGCAACAACAAATGGCAGCACCACTCCCCGGCAGCGGCGCCAAAAACTTGGTGTGAAAGGCAAAGACACACAGAAACTTGCAAGTATACAAGGCCAAGTTTATAGAATAGAAGGAAAGCAGGGGAAAGTCCACAGGGAGTGGGAGCACTATAAGAGAAACCTAAGCTAACAATGAAGACAGTGAGCAAGACAAAGCAATATGGCATACAAAGCAGCAAGGTAAAACAACAAAGAACCAAGGCTTGAGAGCCAAGGGCAGAGGTGAGTTTGTGCACTGACTTCAGTGCACAATAGGCTTCAAAATGCAAGAACTAAGCAAAACAGTAAAGGAATGTAACTAAGCAGTGAATAAAAGCAGTGAATAAAAGCAGTGAATAACTAAGCAGTGAATAAAGGAATGTAACTGAAGTAAGGAATTGTGGCTAAGCTAAGGCTTAGATTCCACCTGGTGTCCTAATCAAATAGCATATTCCTAGGTTGAGTTGAGTCCTATGCATACAATAGAAAGGAAAGAAAAACAGCTTGCTAACAGAAATACCCCTAGTATTGACTGTCTTTTGACAGCACAATCAATCACAAGCAATCATAGCACTGCTTTCTTCCCAATGCACAAGAAAAACAAGCATATGGCATCCTATCCTAGCAATCTACCATTTGACAGTGCACCAAGGCTTCATCAAAGCCTCAGCTTGTTGCTAATTAGCTCATACTACACATGTTAACAACATCAATATTCATCACATATGATAAATTAAACACAATGATCAACATTCAAGATAAAAATCAAAACATCACAACTTTCACTGTTAACTGCATGGATGAACTGAAATTTGGAATTGTGATATAAAACAGAACAAAGGTTTTTCTGGCTAGTCCAGAGATCATCCCCCTCTAATTCACAACCCTTACACCTATTTATACCAATAAACAAAATCCCCAAAAATCAGGACCACATCAGTCCAATTAGGGTTTGGTGAAAATACAAAATAAATCAAAGAAAATCCTACCTAACTATGATAACAACCCTAATAGACTAACCCATGCTTCAATTAGACGTTCCATCACTTTCCCCCCCAAAATCCCCAATTTATGAAATTAGGGTTTGATAAAAAATGAAATTAATTCATACCTAATCTCTGAAAACTTCTACTGACTTCGACCCATGCTTCTCCTTAGTCTCCTGCTCCATTCTCATGCCTTCAATTGCTTTTCTAGCTTGAATTGCTTCATCAACTCCACACCCTAGGGTTCAGTGGCGTGAGTGTGGGTTTGATGAAATAATTTTGGCTAGGTGAATAGGTTTTGCAGTATGGGATGATGGGTTTACTGAATTGGAGGTGGTTAGGTGGTTATGGAGTAGGTGGTGGCGATGGCAGTGGAGAAGGTGGTTCTGCAGAGGTGAGGGAGAAGGTGAGGGTCGACTGTTTTGGGAAGAAGGGGGTGTTTGGCGATGGGGTATAGGTATTGGTTGTTCTAGTGTGAGGCGGCTTCATCAAATTTTGATGTTTTGTGACTCTGAGCTGCGGGATGCGATGATGGTTGGTAGATCTAACGGTGAGATGAGAGATGAATCGATGCAACCGTTGGATTTTGAAACACAACGAAGTCAACGGTTTTAGATGATGTTAGGTACTGTAGTGTTAAGCGGAAGTATCGAGATTTGATGCGCAGACAAAGGAGCGACCGTAGGATCTAAATGTGATCTAATATGAAGGCTTGGAATTTAAGCGCTGTGGTGTTTGGCAGAGACTTCAGATTTTGATGCTCTATGAATGAGTGACCGTAGGATGATGAGTTGGATCCAATCTGACGGCTGAGAATGGAGGCGGTTTTGGATATAGAAAATGGGTTTGGGTAAGGGTTTTGGGCCTTGGGTATGCCAAGCCCATATCTTCTTTAAGAACAATTCTTCCTTCTTGAGCCCATTCCTAGCTTTTTGGACGTGCGCTCCATTCTTTGCGGCTTCCTTGCGTAATTTCTTCCGGCTTTTCACTACTCTTCAACTCTTTTCCGCTCCGCAATTTATCCAGACTTTATTTATTACCTAAAAATGCAAAATTAAGTAAGAAAAATATTTATTCTTGAAAACAATGAAAATACAGAATATGGGATAAAATGTAGAATTAATGCGCAAAAGATGAGTTAAAATGCCAACAAAAAGGGATAAATATATACAATATTTGGCACTCATCAACTGCTCAATCAATCCAATGCTTCAAAGGCTTTAGCCTAACATTCACACAAAACAGTTATAAAAACAGCTATAAAAACAGTGATAAGAAGCCACAAAAACAGACAGATAACAAAGAAGAGCAGGAAAAAATGTTAGGCAGTGGCTGTTTTTGGTTAAATCCTTGTCCCTAATGGAGCTAGGTGGAGGTTTTAGCCTGCCTATGTTCCAGGGCATACATAAATGGAATAGAAGGAGAAGAAGCTTGCTAATGAGCACTAAATTCCTCCATTTCTCAATTAGCTCAATTTACAAGAATTATAACCTAACATTCCACCTCTAACAGTGACTTAAGGCATGATTAAACACAAAACTAAGCCTAAACAGGCACTAAACATGACTCACAAAACAGGCACAATACTAACAAACATGAACTGAAACAGTGAACATTAAACAAAGCATTTGAACACAATTACTGAATTGAAACACTAAAAGTAAACTAACATAGATTAACAAATTAAATTAAACTAACACAGACTAAAATTTAATTTCGAATTGAAAATGCAAATTAAGCTAACTTAAACTAAAACTGAATTGAAACATGCAATGATATAAATTAAACAACACGCATAAATTGAAAGTAAAATTGAAATTTAAAACTGAAATTAGAAACAAGAACCCTAAATTGATTTGGAATTTGAAATTAGAAATTAGAAGTGAACCTAACCCAAATTGGGTGGTTACTTGGCTAGTCCAAGAACACCTTCTACACATAATACATATCCCCTATTTATACCCAGGACACCCAATTAGGGTTTACAAACCAAATCCCTAAATTTCCCCCAAAAACAGTAAAACTAGGGTTTTAAATTCATCTCACCAATCATGATGAAAGTTGTTTCTGACTTCGACCCACGTTGCTACATCTCCTTCTAGCCTTCCTGCACGCTTCGAATTCGTCTATAGACTCACTTATTTTACTGATTTCTCACCTAGGGTTTCAGAGAAAGGAATGGTGAGAAATCAGTGAAATAAGGGGCTAGAGAGAGGGGGAAAAAGGGAGGGTAGGTGATGGTGGTAGATATGGCGACGTTTGGTGGCTGTGGCAGGTATGGAAGGTGGCTCTGTTGCAGAGAGGGGGGGAAGAGAAGATGGAGTCGATGGAGAAGAGATTAGGTGCTGTTTGGTTTAGGGTATAGGGTTCGAGTATTAGTGTTTTAGGCGGGTGTATCAAGATGGGTGTACCGCGGTCTGAAGCCGCTGGATATGGAGATGGTAGGTGGATCGGACGGATAAGGAAGAAGCAGCTTGTAGCGACCGTAGGATGTAAAATACAACGAAGTCTACGGTGCGAGATTAGGTTAGGTGTTGTAGTGTTGATCGGAATCATCGGGATTTGATGCAAAATCCTAGAAGCGATCGTTGGATTCAACTACAATCTAATCTGAAGGCTTGGAATTTAGGCGCTGTGGTGTTTGGCAGAGACTTCAGATTTTGATGCTCTATGAATGAGCGACCGTAGGATGATGAGTTGGATCCAATCTGACGGCTGAGAATGGAGGCGGTTTTGGTTATAGAAAATGGGTTTTAGGCTTTGGGTTTAGAATTTGGGTTTGAGAAATGAGTTTTGGGCTTGGACAATCTAGAGCCCACTTCTTCTTTAAGATCGATTCTTCTTCTTCAAGCCCATTTCTACCCTTTTGGTCTTCCGCACATCATTCTTCACGGCTTCCTTGCGTAATTCCTCCCGGCTTTTCACTACTTTTCTGCTCTTTTCCGCTCCGCAAGTTATCCAGACTTTATTTATTACCTAAAAATGCAAAATTAAGTAAGAAAAATATTTATTCTTGAAAACAATGAAAATGCAGAATATGGGATAAAATGTAGAATTAATGCGCGCAAAAGATGAGTTAAATGCCAACAAAAAGGGATAAATATATACAATATTTGGCACTCATCACTAGGCAAGCTTCCTCAACACATTTTCCTCTTGGTGTTGAGACGTTCAAATTCCTCAACACTCATTATTATGTTGCTAGGCATGATTCCTCAACACATTCTTCCTGTTGGTGTTGAGACGTGCAAATTCCTCAAAACCACTACTGTGTTGCTAGGAAAGATTCCTCAACACACTTTCCTCTTGGTGTTGAGACGTGATAATTCCTCAACACCACCACTATGTTTCTCGGCATGCTTCCTCAACATATTTTTCTCTTGGTGTTGAGACGTGCAAATTCCTCAACACAACTACTGTGTTGCTAGGCATGCTTCCTAAACACATTCTTCCTCTTGGTATTGAGACGTGCAAATTCCTCAACACCACTACTGTGTTGCTAGGCATGCTTCCACAACACATCCTTCCTCTTAGTGTTGAGAGGTATAAATTCCACAACACTCATTACGGTGTTGCTAGGCATGCTTCCTCAACACATTCTTTCTCTTGGTGTTGTGACGTGTAAATTCCTGAACACCACCACTGTAATGTTAGGAAAGCTTCCTCAACATATTTTCCTCTTGGTGTTGAGACGTGCAAATTCCTCAACACAACTACGGTGTTGCTAGGCATGCTTCCTCAACACATTCTTCCTATCGGTGTTGAGACGTGCAAATTCCTCAACACCACTACTGTGTTGCTAGGCAAGTTTCCTCAACACATTCTTCCTCTTTGTGTTGAAACGTGCAAATTCCTCAAAACCACTATTGTGTTGGTAGGAAAGCTTCCTCAACACACTTTCTTCTTGGTGTTGAGACGTGCAAATTCCTCAACACCACCACTGTGTTGCTAGGCATACTTCCTCAACATATTTTCCTCTCGGTGTTGAGACGTGCAAATTACTCAACACAACTACTGTGTTACTAGGCATGCTTCCTCAACACATTCTTCCTCTTGGTGTTGAGAAATGTGAATTCCTCAACACCACTACTGTGTTGCTAAGCATGCTTTCTCAACACATTTTCCTCCTGGTGTTGAGACGTGCAAATTCCTCAACACCACTACTGTGTTGCTAGGCATGCTTCCTCAACACCAGTACTGTGTTGCTAGGCATGCTTCCTAAACACATCCTTCCTCTTAGTGTTGAAAGGTCTAAATTCCTCAACACTCATTATTGTGTTGCTAGGCATGCTTCCTCAACACATTCTTCCTCTTGGTGTTGAGACGTGCAAATTCCTCAAAACCACTATTCTGTTGCTAGGAAAGCTTCCTCAACACACTTTCCTCTTGGTGTTGAGACGTGCAAATTCCTCAACACCACCACTGTGTTGCTAGGCATGCTTCCTCAACATATTTTCCTCTTGGTGTTGAGACGTGCAAATTACTCAACACAACTACTGTGTTGCTAGGCATGCTTCCTCAATACATTCTTCCTCTTGGTGTTGAGACGTGCAAATTCCTCAACACAACTACTGTGTTGCTAGGCATGCTTCCTCAACACATTCTTCCTATTGGTGTTGAGACGTGCAAATTCCTCAACACCACTACTGTGTTGCTAGGCAAGCTTCCTCAACACATTTTCCTCTTGGTGTTGAGACGTTCAAATTCCTCAACACCACTACTGTGTTGCTAGGCATGCTTCCTAAACACATCCTTCCTCTTAGTGTTGAAAGGTCTAAATTCCTCAACACTCATTACTGTGTTGCTAGGCATGCTTCCTCAACACATTCTTCCTCTTGGTGTTGAGACGTGCAAATTCCTCAAAACCACTATTGTGTTGCTAGGAAAGCTTCCTCAACACACTTTCCTCTTGGTGTTGAGACGTGCAAATTCCTCAACACCACCACTGTGTTGCTAGGCATGCTTCCTCAACATATTTTCCTCTTGGTGTTGAGACGTGCAAATTACTCAACACAACTACTTTGTTGCTAGGCATGCTTCCTCAATACATTCTTCCTCTTGGTGTTGAGACGTGCCAATTCCTCAACACCACTACTGTGTTGCTAGGCATGCTTCCTAACCAAATTTTCCTCTTGGTGTTGAGACGTGCAAATTCCTCAACACCACTACTGTGTTGCTAGGCATGCTTCCTCAACATATTTTCCTCTTTGTGTTGAGACATGCAAATTCCTCAACACCACTACTATGTTGCTAGGAATGCTTCCTAAACACATCCTTTCTCTTAGTGTTGAGAGGTATAAATTCCTCAACACTCATTACTGTGTTGCTAGGCATGCTTCCTCAACACATTCTTCCTCTTGGTGTTGAGACGTGCAAATTCCTCAACACCACCACTGTGTTTTTAGGCAAGCTTGCTCAACATATTTTCCTCTTGGTGTTGAAACGTGCAAATTCCTCAACACAACTACTGTGTTGTTAGGCATGCTTCCTCAACACATTCTTCCTATTGGTGTTGAGACGTGCAAATTGCTCAACACCACTACTGTGTTGCTAGGCAAGCTTCCTCAACACATTTTCCTCTTGGTGTTGAGACGTTCAAATTCCTCAACACTCATTATTATGTTGCTAGGCATGCTTCCTCAACACATTCTTCCTGTTGGTGTTGAGACGTGCAAATTCCTCAAAACCACTACTGTGTTGCTAGGAAAGCTTCCTCAACACACTTTCCTCTTGGTGTTGAGACGTGAAAATTCCTCAACACCACCACTATGTTGCTAGGCATGCTTCCTCAACATATTTTCCTCTTGGTGTTGAGACGTGCAAATTCCTCAACACAACTACTGTGTTGCTAGGCATGCTTCCTAAACACATTCTTCCTCTTGGTGTTGAGACGTGCAAATTCCTCAACACCACTACTGTGTTGCTAGGCATGCTTCCTCAACACATCCTTCCTCTTAGTGTTGAGAGGTCTAAATTCCTCAACACTCATTACGGTGTTGCTAGGCATGCTTCCTCAACACATTCTTCCTCTTGGTGTTGTGACGTGCAAATTCCTCAACACCACCACTGTAATGTTAGGAAAGCTTCCTCAACATATTTTCCTCTTGGTGTTGAGACGTGCAAATTCCTCAACACAACTACGGTGTTGCTAGGCATGCTTCCTCAACACATTCTTCCTATCGGTGTTGAGACGTGCAAATTCCTCAACACCACTACTGTGTTGCTAGGCAAGTTTCCTCAACACATTCTTCCTCTTTTTGTTGAAACGTGCAAATTCCTCAAAACCACTACTGTGTTGCTAGGAAAGCTTCCTCAACACACTTTCCTCTTGGTGTTTAGACGTGAAAATTCCTCAACACCACCACTGTGTTGCTAGGCATGCTTCCTCAACATATTTTACTCTCGGTGTTGAGACGTGCAAATTACTCAACACAACTACTGTGTTGCTAGGCATGCTTCCTCAAAACATTCTTCCTCTTGGTGTTGAGACGTGCAAATTCCTTAACACCACAACTGTGTTGCTAGGCATGCTTTCTCAACACATTTTTCTCCTGGTGTTGAGACGTGCAAATTTCTCAACACCACTACTGTGTTGCTAGGCATGCTTCCTCAACACCAGTACTGTGTTGCTAGGCATGCTTCCTAAACACATCCTTCCTCTTAGTGTTGAAAGGTCTAAATTCCTCAACACTCATTACTGTGTTGCTAGGCATGCTTCCTCAACACATTCTTCCTATTGGTGTTGAGACGTGCAAATTCTTTAACACCACTATTGTGTTGCTAGGCAAGCTTCCTCAACACATTTTCCTCTTGGTGTTTAGACGTTCAAATTCCTCAACACCACTACTGTGTTGCTAGGCATGCTTCCTAAACACATCCTCTTAGTGTTGAGAGGTCTAAATTCCTCAACACTCATTACTGTGTTGCTAGGCATGCTTCCTCAACACATTCTTCCTCTTGGTGTTGAGACGTGCAAATTCCTCAAAACCACTATTGTGTTGCTAGGAAAGCTTCATCAACACACTTTCCTCTTGGTGTTGAGACGTGCAAATTCCTCAACACCACCACTGTGTTTCTAGGAATGTTTCCTCAACATATTTTCCTATTGGTGTTGAGACGTGCAAATTACTCAACACAACTACTGTGTTGCTAGGCATGCTTCCCCAACACATTCTTCCTCTTGGTGTTGAGACGTGCAAATTCCTCAACACCACTACTGTGTTGCTAGGCATGCTTCCTCAACACATTTTCCTCTTGGTGTTGAGACGTGCAAATTCCTCAACACCACTACTGTGTTGCTAGGCATGCTTCCTCATCACATTCTTCCTATTGGTGTTGAGACGTGCAAATTCCTCAACACCACTACTGTGTTGCTAGGAAAGCTTCCTCAACAAATTTTCTTCTTGGTGTTTAGACGTTCAAATTCTCAACACCACTACTGTGTTGCTAGCATGCTTCCTAAACACATCCTTCCTCTTAGTGTTGAGAGGTCTAAATTCCTCAACACTCATTACTGTGTTGCTAGGCATGATTCCACAACACATTCTTCCTCTTGGTGTTGAGACGTGCAAATTCCTCAAAACCACTATTGTTTGCTAGGAAAGCTTCCTGAACACACTTTCCTCTTGGTGTTGAGACGTGCTAATTCCTCAACACCACCACTGTGTTCCTAGGCATCCTTCCTCAATACATTCTTCCTCTTGGTATTGAGACGTGCAAATTCCCCAACACAACTACTTTGTTGCTAGGAATGCTTCCTCACACATTCTTCCTATTGGTGTGTTGAGACGTGCAAATTCCTCAACACCACTACTTTGTTGCTAGGAAAGCTTCCTCAACACATTTTCTCTTGGTGTTGAGACGTTCAAATTCCTCACACTCATTATTATGTTGCTAGGCATGATTCCTCAACACATTCTTCCTGTTGGTGTTGAGACGTGCAAATTCCTCAAAACCACTACTGTGTTGCTAGGAAAGCTTCCTCAAAACTCTTTCCTCTTGGTGTTGAGACGTGAAAATTCCTCACACCACCACTATGTTGCTAGGCATGCTTCCTCAACATATTTTCCTCTTGGTGATTAGACGTGCAAATTCCTCAACACAACTACTGTGTTGCTAGGCATGCTTCCTAAACACATTCTTCCTCTTGGTGTTGAGACGTGCAAATTCATCAACACCACTACTGTGTTGCTAGGCATGCATCCTCAAAACATACTTCCTCTTAGTGTTGAGAGGTCTAAATTCCTCAACACTCATTACGGTGTTGCTAGGCATGCTTCCTCAACACATTCTTCCTCTTGGTGTTGTGACGTGCAAATTCCTCAACACCACCACTGTAATGTTAGGAAAGCTTCCTCAACATATTTTCCTCTTGGTGTTGAGACGTGCAAATTCCTCAACACAACTACTGTGTTGCTAGGCATGCTTCCTCAACACATTCTTCCTATCGGTGTTGAGACGTGCAAATTCCTCAACACCACTACTGTGTTGCTAGGCAAGTATCCTCAACACATTCTTCCTCTTTGTGTTGAGACGTGCAAATTCCTCAAAACCACTACTGTGTTGCTAAGAATGCTTCCTCAACACACTTTCTTGGTGTTGAGACGTGCAAATCCTTAACACACCACCACTGTGTTTGCTATGCATGCTTCCTCAACATATTTTCCTCTCGGTGTTGAGACGTGAAAATTACTCAACACAACTACTGTGTTGCTAGGCATGCTTCCTCAATACATTCTTCCTCTTGGTGTTGAGACGTGCAAATTCCTCAACACAACTACTGTGTTGCTAGGCATGCTTCCTCTACATTCTTCCTTGTGTTGAGACGTGCAAATTCCTCAACACCACTGTGTTGCTAGGCATGCTTCCTCAACACATCTTCCTCTTAGTGTTGAGAGGTCAAATTCCTCAACACTCATTATGTTGCTAGGCATGCTTCCTAACACATTCTTCCTGTTGGTGTTGAGACGTGCAAATTCCTCAAACCACTATGTTTTGCTAGGATGATTCCTCACACACTTTCCTCTTGGTGTTGAGACGTGATAATTCCTCAAACCACACTATGTTTGCTAGGAATGCTTCCTCAACACTTTCTCTTGGTGTTGAGACGTGAAATTCCTCAACACCACCACTATGTTGTAGGCATGCTCCTAAACACATTCTTCCTCTGGTATTGAGTGCAAATTCCTCAACACCACTACTGTGTTGCTAGGCATGCTTCCTCAACACTCTTCCTCTTGGTTTGAGACGGCAATTCCACAACACTCATACTGGTTGCTAGGCATGCTTCCTCAACACATTCTTCCTCTTGGTGTTGTGACGTGCAAATTCCTCAACACCACTCACTGTAATGTTAGGAAAGCTTCCTCAACATATTTTCCTCTTGGTGTTGGACGTGCAATTCCTCAACACAACTACGGTGTTGCTAGGCATGCTTCCTCAACACATTCTTCCCTATCGGTGTTGAGACGTGCAAATTCCTCAACACCACTACTGTGTTGCTAGGCAAGTTCCTCAACACATTCTTCCTCTTTGTGTTGAAACGTGCAAATTCCTCAAAACCACTACTGTGTTGCTAGGAAGCTTCCTCAACACACTTTCCTCTTGGTGTTTAGACGTGCAAAATTCCTCAACACCACCACTGTGTTGCTAGGCAGCTTCCTCAACATATTTTACTCTCGTTGTTGAGACGTGCAAATTCCAACACAACTACTGTGTTGCTAGCATGCTTCCTCAAAACATTCTTCTCTCTGGTGTTGAGACGTGCAAATTCCTTAACACCCAACTGTGTTGCTAGGCATGCTTCTCAACACATTTTCCTCCTGGTGTTGAGACTGGCAAATTCCTCAACACCACTACTGTGTTGCTAGGCATGCTTTCCTCAACACCAGTACTGTGTTGCTAGGCATGCTTCCTCAACACATCCTTCCTCTTATGTTGAGAGGTCTAAATTCCACAACACTCATTACGGTGTTTGCTAGGCATGCTTCCTCAACACATTCTTTCTCTTGGTGTTGGGACGTGCAAATTCCTCAACACCACCACTGTATGTTAGGAAAGCTTCCTCAACATATTTTCCTCTTGGTGTTGAGACGTGCAAATTCCTCAACACAACTACGGTGTTGCTAGCATGCTTCCTCAACACATTCTTCCTATCTATCGTTGAGACGTGCAAATTCCTCAACACCACTACTGTGTTGCTAGGCAAGTTTCCTCACACATTCTTCCTCTTTGTGTTGAAACGTGCAAATCCTCAAAACCACTACTGTGTTGCTAGGAAAGCTTCCTCAACACACTTTCCTCTTGGTGTTTAGACGTGAAAATTCCTCAACACCACCACTGTGTTGCTAGGCATGCTTCCCTCAACATATTTTACTCTCGTGTTGAGACGTGCAAATTACTCAACACAACTACTGTGTTGCTAGGCATGCTTCCTCAACATTCTTCCTCTTGGTGTTGAGACGTGCAAATTCCTTAACACCACAACTGTGTTGCTAGGCATGCTTTCTCAACACATTTTCCTCCTGTGTTGAGACGTTGCAAATTCCTCAACACCACTACTGTGTTGCTAGGCATGCTTCCTCAACACCAGTACTGTGTTGCTAGGCAGCTTCCTCAACACATCCTTCCTCTTAGTGTTGAGAGGTCTAAATTCCACAACACTCATTACGGTTGCTAGGCATGCTTCCCTCAACACATTCTTTCTCTTGTGTTGGGACGTGCAAATTCCTCAACACCACCACTGTAATGTTAGGAAAGCTTCCTCAACATATTTTCCTCTTGTGTTGAGACGTGCAAATTCCTCAACACAACTACGGTGTGCTAGGCAGCTTCCTCAACACTTCTTCCTATCGGTGTTGAGACGTGCAAATTCCTCAACACCACTACTGTGTTGCTAGGCAAGTTTCCTCAACACATTCTTCCTCTTTGTGTTGAAACGTGCAAATTCCTCAAAACCACTACTGTGTTGCTAGGAAAGCTTCCTCAACACACTTTCCTCTTGGTGTTTAGACGTGAAAATTCCTCAACACCACCACTGTGTTGCTAGGCATGCTTCCTCAACATATTTTACTCTCGGTGTTGAGACGTGCAAATTACTCAACACAACTACTGTGTTGCTAGGCATGCTTCCTCAAAACATTCTTCCTCTTGGTGTTGAGACGTGCAAATTCGTTAACACCACAACTGTGTTGCTAGGCATGCTTTCTCAACACATTTTCCTCCTGGTGTTGAGACGTGCAAATTCCTCAACACCACTACTGTGTTGCTAGGCATGCTTCCTCAACACCAGTACTGTGTTGCTAGGCATGCTTCCTAAACACATCCTTCCTCTTAGTGTTGAAAGGTCTAAATTCCTCAACACTCATTACTGTGTTGCTAGGCATGCTTCCTCAACACATTCTTCCTATTGGTGTTGAGACGTGCAAATTCTTTAACACCACTATTGTGTTGCTAGGCAAGCTTCCTCAACACATTTTCCTCTTGGTGTTTAGACGTTCAAATTCCTCAACACCACTACTGTGTTGCTAGGCATGCTTCCTAAACACATCCTTCCTCTTAGTGTTGAGAGGTCTAAATTCCTCAACACTCATTACTGTGTTGCTAGGCATGCTTCCTCAACACATTCTTCCTCTTGGTGTTGAGACGTGCAAATTCCTCAACACCACTACTGTGTTGCTAGGCATGCTTCCTCAACACATTTTCCTCTTGGTGTTGAGACGTGCAAATTCCTCAACACCACTACTGTGTTGCTAGGCATGCTTCCTCAACACATTCTTCCTATTGGTGTTGAGACGTGCAAATTCCTCAACACCACTACTGTGTTGCTAGGCAAGCTTCCTCAACAAATTTTCTTCTTGGTGTTTAGACGTTCAAATTCCTCAACACCACTACTGTGTTGCTAGGCATGCTTCCTAAACACATCCTTCCTCTTAGTTTTGAGAGGTCTAAATTCCTCAACACTCATTACTGTGTTGCTAGGCATGATTCCACAACACATTCTTCCTCTTGGTGTTGAGACGTGCAAATTCCTCAAAACCACTATTGTGTTGCTAGGAAAGCTTCCTGAACACACTTTCCTCTTGGTGTTGAGACGTGCTAATTCCTCAACACCACCACTGTGTTCCTAGGCATCCTTCTTCAATACATTCTTCCTCTTGGTATTGAGACGTGCAAATTCCCCAACACACTACTTGTTGCTAGGAATGCTTCCTCAACACATTCTTCCTATTGGTGTTGAGACGTGCAAATTCCTCAACACCACTACTTTGTTGCTAGGAAAGCTTCCTCAACACATTTTCCTCTTGGTGTTGAGACGTTCAAATTCCTCACACTCATTATTATGTTCTAGGCATGATTCCTCAACACATTCTTCCTGTTGGTGTTGAGACGTGCAAATTCCTCAAAACCACTACTGTGTTGCTAGGAAAGCTTCCTCAAAACACTTTCCTCTTGGTGTTGAGACGTGAAAATTCCTCAACACCACCACTATGTTGCTAGGCATGCTTCCTCAACATATTTTCCTCTTGGTGATTAGACGTGCAAATTCCTCAACACAACTACTGTGTTGCTAGGCATGCTTCCTAAACACATTCTTCCTCTTGGTGTTGAGACGTGCAAATCATCAACCACACTACTGTGTTGCTAGGCATGCATCCTCAAAACATACTTCCTCTTAGTGTTGAGAGGTCTAAATTCCTCAACACTCATTACGGTGTTGCTAGGCATGCTTCCTCAACACATTCTTCCTCTTGGTGTTGTGACGTGCAAATTCCTCAACACCACCACTGTAATGTTAGGAAAGCTTCCTCAACATATTTTCCTCTTGGTGTTGAGACGTGCAAATTCCTCAACACAACTACTGTGTTGCTAGGCATGCTTCCTCAACACATTCTTCCCATCGGTGTTGAGACGTGCAAATTCCTCAACACCACTACTGTGTTGCTAGGCAAGTATCCTCAACACATTATTCCTCTTTGTGTTGAGACGTGCAAATTCCTCAAAACCACTACTGTGTTGCTAGGAATGCTTCCTCAACACACTTTCCTCTTGGTGTTGAGACGTGCAAAATCCTCAACACCACCACTGTGTTGCTATGCATGCTTCCTCAACATATTTTCCTCTCGGTGACGTGAAAATTACTCAACACAACTACTGTGTTGCTAGGCATGCTTCCTCAACACATTCTTCCTCTTGGTGTTGAGACGTGCAAATTCCTCACACCACTACTGTGTTGCTAGGCATGCTTTCTCAACACATTTTCCTCCTGGTGTTGAGACGTGCAAATTCCTCAACACCACTACTGTGTTGCTAGGCATGCTTCCTCAACACATCCTTCCTCTTAGTGTTGAGAGGTCTAAATTCCTCAACACTCATTACGGTGTTGCTAGGCATGCTTCCTAAACACATTCTTCCTCTTGGTGTTGAGACGTGAAAATTCCTCAACACCACCACTATAATGTTAGGCAAGCTTCCTAAACATATTTTCCTCTTGGTGTTGAGACGTGCAATTCCTCAACACACTACTGTGTTGCTAGGCATGCTTCCTCAACACATTCTTCCTATCGTGTTTTGAGACGTGCAAATTCCTCAACACCACTACTGTGTTGCTAGGCAAGTTTCCTCAACACATTCTTCCTCTTTGTGTTGAGACGTGCAAATTCCTCAAAACCACTACTGTGTTGCTAGGAAAGCTTCCTCAACACACTTCCTCTTGGTGTTGAGACGCAAATTCCTCACAACCACCACTGTGTTGCTAGGCATGCTTCCTCAACATATTTTCCTCTCGGTGTTGAGACGTGAAAATTACTCACAGAACTACTGTGTTGCTAGGCATGCTTCCTCAACACATTCTTCCTATTGGTGTTGAGACGTGCAAATTCCTTAACACCACTACTGTGTTGCTAGGCATGCTTCCTCAACACATTTTCCTCTTGGTGTTGAGACGTGCAAATTCCTCAACACCACTATTGTGTTGCTAGGCATGCTTCCTCAACACATTCTTCCTATTGGTGTTGAGACGTGCAAATTCCTCAACACCACTACTGTGTTGCTAAGCAAGCTTCCTCAACACATTTTCCTCTTGGTGTTGAGACGTTCAAATTCCTCAACACCACTACTGTGTTGCTAGGCATGCTTCCTAAACACATCCTTCCTCTTAGTGTTTGAGAGGTCTAAATTCCTCAACACTCATTACTGTGTTGCTAGGCATGCTTCCTCAACACATTCTTCCTCTTGTGTTGATACGTGCAAATTCCTCAAAACCACTATTGTGTTGCTAGGAAAGCTTCCTCAACACACTTTCTTCTTGGTGCTGAGACGTGCAAATTCCTCAACACCACCACTGTGTTGCTAGGCATACTTCCTCAACATATTTTCCTATTGGTGTTGAGACGTGCAAATTACTCAACACAACTACTGTGTTGCTAGGCATGCTTCCCCAACACATTCTTCCTCTTGGTGTTGTGACGTGCAAATTCCTCAACACCACCACTGTAATGTTAGGAAAGCTTCCTCAACATATTTTCCTCTTGGTGTTGAGACGTGCAAATTCCTCAACACCACTACTGTGTTGCTAGGCATGCTTCCTCAACACATTCTTCCTATTGGTGTTGAGACGTGCAAATTCCTCAACACCACTACTGTGTTGCTAGGCAAGCTTCCCCAACACATTTTCCTCTTAGTGTTGAGACGTTCAAATTCCTCAACACCACTACTGTGTTGCTAGGCATGCTTCCTAAACACATCCTTCCTCTTAGTGTTGAAAGGTCTAAATTCCTCAACACTCATTACTGTGTTGCTAGGCATGCTTCCTCAACACATTCTTCCTCTTGGTGTTGAGACGTGCAAATTCCTCAAAACCACTATTGTGTTGCTAGGAAAGCTTCCTCAACACACTTTCCTCTTGGTGTTGAGACGTGCAAATTCCTCAACACCACCACTGTGTTGCTAGGCATGCTTCCTCAAAACATTCTTCCTCTTGGTGTTGAGACGTGCAAATTCCTCAAAACCACTACTGTGTTGCTAGGCATGCTTTCTCAACACATTTTCCTCCTGGTGTTGAGACGTGCAAATTCCTCAACACCACTACTGTGTTGCTAGCATGCTTCCTCAACACATCCTTCTCTTAGTGTTGAGAGGTCTAAATTCCTCAACACTCATTACGGTGTTGCTAGGCATGCTTCCTAAACCCATTCTTCCTCTTGGTGTTGAGACGTGAAAATTCCTCAACACCACCACTATAATGTTAGGCAAGCTTCCTAAACATATTTTCCTCTTGGTGTGAGACGTGCAAATTCCTCAACACAACTACTGTTGCTAGGCATGCTTCCTCAACACATTCTTCCTATCGGTGTTGAGACGTGCAAATTCCTCAACACCACTACTGTGTTGCTAGGCAAGTTTCCTCAACACATTCTTCCTCTTTGTGTTGAGACGTGCAAATTCCTCAAAACCACTACTGTGTTGCTAGGAAAGCTCCTCAACACACTTCCTCTTGGTGTTGAGACGTGCAAATTCCTCAACACCACCACTGTGTTGAGGCATGCTTCCTCAACATATTTTCCTCTCGGTGTTGAGACGTGAAAATTACTCAACACAACTACTGTGTTGCTAGGCATGCTTCCTCAACACATTCTTCCTATTGGTGTTGAGACGTGCAAATTCCTTAACACCCACTACTGTGTTGCTAGGCATGCTTCCTCAAACATTTTCCTCTTGGTGTTGAGACGTGCAAATTCCTCAACACCACTATTGTGTTGCTAGGCATGCTTCCTCAACACATTCTTCCTATTGGTGTTGAGACGTGCAAATTCCTCAACACCACTACTGTGTTGCTAAGCAAGCTTCCTCAACACATTTTCCTCTTGGTGTTGAGACGTTCAAATTCCTTAACACCACTACTGTGTTGCTAGGCATGCTTCCTAAACACATCCTTCCCTCTAGTGTTGAGAGGTCTAAATTCCTCACACTCATTACTGTGTTGCTAGGCATGCTTCCTCAACACATTCTTCCTCTTGGTGTTGATACGTGCAAATTCCTCAACAAACCACTATTGTGTTGCTAGGAAAGCTTCCTCAACACACTTTCTTCTTGGTGCTGAGACGTGCAAATTCCTCAACACCACCACTGTGTTGCTAGGCATACTTCCTCAACATATTTTCCTATTGGTTGAGACGTGCAAATTACTCAACACAACTACTGTGTTGCTAGGCTGCTTCCCCAACACATTCTTCCTCTTGGTGTTGAGACGTCCAAATTCCTCAACACCACTACTTGTGTTGCTAGGCATGCTTCCTCAACAATTTTCCTCTTGGTGTTGAGACGTGCAAATTCCTCAACACCACTACTGTGTTAGGCATGCCTCAACACATTCTTCCTATTGGTGTTGAGACGTGCAAATTCCTCAACACCACTACTGTGTTGCTAGGCAAGCTTCCCCAACACATTTTCCTCTTGGTGTTGAGACGTTCAAATTCCTCAACACCACTACTGTGTTGCTAGGCATGCTTCCTAAACACATCCTTCCTCTTAGTGTTGAAAGGTCTAAATTCCTCAACACTCATTACTGTGTTGCTAGGCATGCTTCCTCAACATTCTTCCTCTTGGTGTTGAGACGTGCAAATTCCTCAAAACCACTATTGTGTTGCTAGGAAAGCTTCCTCAACACACTTTCCTCTTGGTGTTGAGACGTGCAAATTCCTCAACACCACCACTGTGTTGCTAGGCATGCTTCCTCTGGTGTTGAGACGTGCAAATTACTCAACACAACTACTGTGTTGCTAGGCATGCTTCCTCAATACATTCTTCCTCTTGGTGTTGAGACGTGCAAATTACTCAACACAACTACTGTGTTGCTAGGCATGCTTCCTCAACACATTCTTCCTCTTGGTGTTGAGACGTGCAAATTCCTCAACACCACTACTGTGTTGCTAGGCATGCTTCCTCAACACATTCTTCCTATTGGTGTTGAGACGTGCAAATTCCTCAACACCACTACTGTGTTGCTAGGCAAGCTTCCTCAACAAATTTTCTTCTTGGTGTTTAGACGTTCAAATTCCTCAACACCACTACTGTGTTGCTAGGCATGCTTCCTAAACACATCCTTCCTCTTAGTGTTGAGAGGTCTAAATTCCTCAACACTCATTACTGTGTTGCTAGGCATGATTCCACAACACATTCTTCCTCTTGGTGTTGAGACGTGCAAATTCCTCAAAACCACTATTGTGTTGCTAGGAAAGCTTCCTCAACACACTTTCCTCTTGGTGTTGAGACGTGCAAATTCCTCAACACCACCACTGTGTTGCTAGGCATGCTTCCTCTGGTGTTGAGACGTGCAAATTACTCAACACAACTACTGTGTTGCTAGGCATGCTTCCTCAATACATTCTTCCTCTTGGTGTTGAGACGTGCAAATTACTCAACACAACTACTGTGTTGCTAGGCATGCTTCCTCAACACATTCTTCCTCTTGGTGTTGAGACGTGCAAATTCCTCAACACAACTACTTTGTTGCTAGGAATGCTTCCTCAACACATTCTTCCT
Organism: Papaver somniferum; assembly: GCF_003573695.1. NCBI lineage: Eukaryota > Viridiplantae > Streptophyta > Magnoliopsida > Ranunculales > Papaveraceae > Papaver > Papaver somniferum. The sequence continues at coordinate 3,722,193 of NW_020625486.1, forward strand.
ATTGGTGTTGAGACGTGCAAATTCCTCAACACCACTACTTTGTTGCTAGGAAAGCTTCCTCAACACATTTTCCTCTTGGTGTTGAGACGTTCAAATTCCTCAACACTCATTATTATGTTGCTAGGCATGATTCCTCAACACATTCTTCCTGTTGGTGTTGAGACGTGCAAATTCCTCAAACCACTACTGTGTTGCTAGGAAAGCTTCCTCAAAACACTTTCCTCTTGGTGTTGAGACGTGAAAATTCCTCAACACCACCACTATGTTGCTAGGCATGCTTCCTCAACATATTTTCCTCTTGGTGATTAGACGTGCAAATTCCTCAACAACTACTGTGTTGCTAGGCATGCTTCCTAAACACATTCTTCCTCTTGGTGTTGAGACGTGCAAATTCATCAACACCACTACTGTGTGCTAGGCATGCATCCTCAAACATACTTCCTCTTAGTGTTGAGAGGTCTAAATTCCTCAACACTCATTACGGTGTTGCTAGGCATGCTTCCTCAACACATTCTTCCTCTTGGTGTTGTGACGTGCAAATTCCTCAACACCACCACTGTAATGTTAGGAAAGCTTCCTCAACATATTTTCCTCTTGGTGTTGAGACGTGCAAATTCCTCAACACAACTACTGTGTTGCTAGGCATGCTTCCTCAACACATTCTTCCCATCGGTGTTGAGACGTGCAAATTCCTCAACACCACTACTGTGTTGCTAGGCAAGTATCCTCAACACATTATTCCTCTTTGTGTTGAGACGTGCAAATTCCTCAAAACCACTACTGTGTTGCTAGGAATGCTTCCTCAACACACTTTCCTCTTGGTGTTGAGACGTGCAAAATCCTCAACACCACCACTGTGTTGCTATGCATGCTTCCTCAACATATTTTCCTCTCGGTGTTGAGACGTGAAAATTACTCAACACAACTACTGTGTTGCTAGGCATGCTTCCTCAACACATTCTTCCTCTTGGTGTTGAGACGTGCAAATTCCTCAACACCACTACTGTGTTGCTAGGCATGCTTTCTCAACACATTTTCCTCCTGGTGTTGAGACGTGCAAATTCCTCAACACCACTACTGTGTTGCTAGGCATGCTTCCTCAACACATCCTTCCTCTTAGTGTTGAGAGGTCTAAATTCCTCAACACTCATTACGGTGTTGCTAGGCATGCTTCCTAAACACATTCTTCCTCTTGGTGTTGAGACGTGAAAATTCCTCAACACCACCACTATAATGTTAGGCAAGCTTCCTAAACATATTTTCCTCTTGGTGTTGAGACGTGCAAATTCCTCAACACAACTACTGTGTTGCTAGGCATGCTTCCTCACACATTCTTCTATCGGTGTTGAGACGTGCAAATTCCTCAACACCACTACTGTGTTGCTAGGCAAGTTTCCTCAACACATTCTTCCTCTTTGTGTTGAGACGTGCAAATTCCTCAAAACACTACTGTGTTGCTAGGAAAGCTTCCTCAACACACTTCCTCTTGGTGTTGAGACGTGCAAATTCATCAACACCACCACTGTGTTGCTAGGCATGCTTCCTCAACATATTTTCCTCTCGGTGTTGAGACGTGAAAATTACTCAACACAACTACTGTGTTGCTAGGCATGCTTCCTCAACACATTCTTCCTATTGGTGTTGAGACGTGCAAATTCCTTAACACCACTACTGTGTTGCTAGGCATGCTTCCTCAACACATTTTCCTCTTGGTGTTGAGACGTGCAAATTCCTCAACACCACTATTGTGTTGCTAGGCATGCTTCCTCAACACATTCTTCCTATTGGTGTTGAGACGTGCAAATTCCTCAACACCACTACTGTGTTGCTAAGCAAGCTTCCTCAACACATTTTCCTCTTGGTGTTGAGACGTTCAAATTCCTCAACACCACTACTGTGTTGCTAGGCATGCTTCCTAAACACATCCTTCCTCTTAGTGTTGAGAGGTCTAAATTCCTCAACACTCATTACTGTGTTGCTAGGCATGCTTCCTCAACACATTCTTCCTCTTGGTGTTGATACGTGCAAATTCCTCAAAACCACTATTGTGTTGCTAGGAAAGCTTCCTCAACACACTTTCTTCTTGGTGCTGAGACGTGCAAATTCCTCAACACCACCACTGTGTTGCTAGGCATACTTCCTCAACATATTTTCCTATTGGTGTTGAGACGTGCAAATTACTCAACACAACTACTGTGTTGCTAGGCATGCTTCCCCAACACATTCTTCCTCTTGGTGTTGAGACGTCCAAATTCCTCAACACCACTACTGTGTTGCTAGGCATGCTTCCTCAACAAATTTTCCTCTTGGTGTTGAGACGTGCAAATTCCTCAACACCACTACTGTGTTGCTAGGCATGCTTCCTCAACACATTCTTCCTATTGGTGTTGAGACGTGCAAATTCCTCAACACCACTACTGTGTTGCTAGGCAAGCTTCCCCAACACATTTTCCTCTTGGTGTTGAGACGTTCAAATTCCTCAACACCACTACTGTGTTGCTAGGCATGCTTCCTAAACACATCCTTCCTCTTAGTGTTGAAAGGTCTAAATTCCTCAACACTCATTACTGTGTTGCTAGGCATGCTTCCTCAACACATTCTTCCTCTTGGTGTTGAGACGTGCAAATTCCTCAAAACCACTATTGTGTTGCTAGGAAAGCTTCCTCAACACACTTTCCTCTTGGTGTTGAGACGTGCAAATTCCTCAACACCACCACTGTGTTGCTAGGCATGCTTCCTCTGGTGTTGAGACGTGCAAATTACTCAACACAACTACTGTGTTGCTAGGCATGCTTCCTCAATACATTCTTCCTCTTGGTGTTGAGACGTGCAAATTACTCAACACAACTACTGTGTTGCTAGGCATGCTTCCTCAACACATCTTCCTCTTGGTGTTGAGACGTGCAAATTCCTCAACACCACTACTGTGTTGCTAGGCATGCTTCCTCAACACATTCTTCCTATTGGTGTTGAGACGTGCAAATTCCTCAACACCACTACTGTGTTGCTAGGCAAGCTTCCTCAACAAATTTTCTTCTTGGTGTTTAGACGTTCAAATTCCTCAACACCACTACTGTGTTGCTAGGCATGCTTCCTAAACACATCCTTCCTCTTAGTGTGAGAGGTCTAAATTCCTCAACACTCATTACTGTGTTGCTAGGCATGATTCCACAACACATTCTTCCTCTTGGTGTTGAGACGTGCAAATTCCTCAAAACCACTATTGTGTTGCTAGGAAAGCTTCCTGAACACACTTTCCTCTTGGTGTTGAGACGTGCTAATTCCTCAACACCACCACTGTGTTCCTAGGCATCCTTCCTCAATACATTCTTCCTCTTGGTATTGAGACGTGCAAATTCCCCAACACAACTACTTTGTTGCTAGGAATGCTTCCTCAACACATTCTTCCTATTGGTGTTGAGACGTGCAAATTCCTCAACACCACTACTTTGTTGCTAGGAAAGCTTCCTCAACACATTTTCCTCTTGGTGTTGAGACGTTCAAATTCCTCAACACTCATTATTATGTTGCTAGGCATGATTCCTCAACACATTCTTCCTGTTGGTGTTGAGACGTGCAAATTCCTCAAAACCACTACTGTGTTGCTAGGAAAGCTTCCTCAAAACACTTTCCTCTTGGTGTTGAGACGTGAAAATTCCTCAACACCACCACTATGTTTTTAGGCATGCTTCCTCAACATATTTTCCTCTTGGTGATTATACGTGCAAATTCCTCAACACAACTACTGTGTTGCTAGGCATGCTTCCTAAACACATTCTTCCTCTTGGTGTTGAGACGTGCAAATTCATCAACACCACTACTGTGTTGCTAGGCATGCATCCTCAAAACATACTTCCTCTTAGTGTTGAGAGGTCTAAATTCCTCAACACTCATTACGGTGTTGCTAGGCATGCTTCCTCAACACATTCTTCCTCTTGGTGTTGTGACGTGCAAATTCCTCAACACCACCACTGTAATGTTAGGAAAGCTTCCTCAACATATTTTCCTCTTGGTGTTGAGACGTGCAAATTCCTCAACACAACTACTGTGTTGCTAGGCATGCTTCCTCAACACATTCTTCCCATCGGTGTTGAGACGTGCAAATTCCTCAACACCACTACTGTGTTGCTAGGCAAGTATCCTCAACACATTCTTCCTCTTTGTGTTGAGACGTGCAATCCTCAAAACCACTATGTGTTGCTAGGAAGCTTCCCAACACACTTTCTCTTGGTGTTGAGATGCAAAATCCTCAACACCACCACTGTGTTGCTATGCATGCTTCCTCAACATATTTTCCTCTCGGTGTTGAGACGTGAAAATTACTCAACACAACTACTGTGTTGCTAGGCATGCTTCCTCAACACATTCTTCCTCTTGGTGTTGAGACGTGCAAATTCCTCAACACCACTACTGTGTTGCTAGGCATGCTTTCTCAACACATTTTCCTCCTGGTGTTGAGACGTGCAAATTCCTCAACACCACTACTGTGTTGCTAGGCATGCTTCCTCAACACATCCTTCCTCTTAGTGTTGAGAGGTCTAAATTCCTCAACACTCATTACGGTGTTGCTAGGCATGCTTCCTAAACACATTCTTCCTCTTGGTGTTGAGACGTGAAAATTCCTCAACACCACCACTATAATGTTAGGCAAGCTTCCTAAACATATTTTCCTCTTGGTGTTGAGACGTGCAAATTCCTCAACACAACTACTGTGTTGCTAGGCATGCTTCCTCAACACATTCTTCCTATCGGTGTTGAGACGTGCAAATTCCTCAACACCACTACTGTGTTGCTAGGCAAGTTTCCTCAACACATTCTTCCTCTTTGTGTTGAGACGTGCAAATTCCTCAAAACCACTACTGTGTTGCTAGGAAAGCTTCCTCAACACACTTCCTCTTGGTGTTGAGACGTGCAAATTCCTCAACACCACCACTGTGTTGCTAGGCATGCTTCCTCAACATATTTTCCTCTCGGTGTTGAGACGTGAAAATTACTCAACACAACTACTGTGTTGCTAGGCATGCTTCCTCAACACATTCTTCCTATTGGTGTTGAGACGTGCAAATTCCTTAACACCACTACTGTGTTGCTAGGCATGCTTCCTCAACACATTTTTCTCTTGGTGTTGAGACGTGCAAATTCCTCAACACCACTACTGTGTTGCTAAGCAAGCTTCCTCAACACATTTTCCTCTTGGTGTTGAGACGTTCAAATTCCTCAACACCACTACTGTGCTGCTAGGCATGCTTCCTAAACACATCCTTCCTCTTAGTGTTGAGAGGTCTAAATTCCTCAACACTCATTACTGTGTTGCTAGGCATGCTTCCTCAACACATTCTTCCTCTTGGTGTTGATACGTGCAAATTCCTCAAAACCACTACTGTGTTGCTAGGAAAGCTTCCTCAACACACTTCCTCTTGGTGTTGAGACGTGCAAATTCCTCAACACCACCACTGTGTTGCTAGGCATGCTTCCTCAACATATTTTCCTCTCGGTGTTGAGACGTGAAAATTACTCAACACAACTACTGTGTTGCTAGGCATGCTTCCTCAACACATTCTTCCTATTGGTGTTGAGACGTGCAAATTCCTTAACACCACTACTGTGTTGCTAGGCATGCTTCCTCAACACATTTTTCTCTTGGTGTTGAGACGTGCAAATTCCTCAACACCACTACTGTGTTGCTAAGCAAGCTTCCTCAACACATTTTCCTCTTGGTGTTGAGACGTTCAAATTCCTCAACACCACTACTGTGCTGCTAGGCATGCTTCCTAAACACATCCTTCCTCTTCGTGTTGAGAGGTCTAAATTCCTCAACACTCATTACTGTGTTGCTAGGCATGCTTCCTCAACACATTCTTCCTCTTGGTGTTGATACGTGCAAATTCCTCAAAACCACTATTGTGTTGCTAGGAAAGCTTCCTCAACACACTTTCTTCTTGGTGCTGAGACGTGCAAATTCCTCAACACCACCACTGTGTTGCTAGGCATACTTCCTCAACATATTTTCCTATTGGTGTTGAGACGTGCAAATTACTCAACACAACTACTGTGTTGCTAGGCATGCTTCCCCAACACATTCTTCCTCTTGGTGTTGAGACGTCCAAATTCCTCAACACCACTACTGTGTTGCTAGGCATGCTTCCTCAACAAATTTTCCTCTTGGTGTTGAGACGTGCAAATTCCTCAACACCACTACTGTGTTGCTAGGCATGCTTCCTCAACACATTCTTCCTATTGGTGTTGAGACGTGCAAATTCCTCAACACCACTACTGTGTTGCTAGGCAAGCTTCCCCAACACATTTTCCTCTCGGTGTTGAGACGTGCAAATTACTCAACACAACTAATGTGTTGTTAGGCATGCTTCCTCAACACATTCTTCCTATTGGTGTTGAGACGTGCAAGTTCCTCAACACCACTACTGTGTTGCTAGGCAAGCTTCCTCAACACATTTTCCTCTTGGTGTTGAGACGTTCAAATTCCTCAACACCACTACTGTGTTGCTAGGCATGCTTCCTAAACACATCCTTCTTCTTACTGTTGAGAGGTCTAAATTCCTCAACACTCATTACTGTGTTGCTAGGCATGCTTCCTCAACACATTCTTCCTCTTGGTGTTGAGACGTGCAAATTCCTCAAAACCACTATTGTGTTGCTAGGAAAGCTTCCTCAACACACTTTCCTCTTGGTGTTGAGACGTGCAAATTCCTCAACACCACCACTGTGTTGCTAGGCATGCTTCCTCAACATATTTTCCTCTTGGTGTTGAGACGTGCAAATTAATCAACACAACTTCTGTGTTGCTAGGCATGCTTCCTCAATACATTCTTCCTCTTGGTGTTGAGACGTGCAAATTCCTCAACACAACTACTGTGTTGCTAGGCATGCTTCCTCAGCACATTCTTCCTATTGGTGTTGAGACGTGCAAATTCCTCAACACCACTACTGTGTTGCTAGGCAAGCTTCCTCAACACATTTTCCTCTTGGTGTTGAGACGTTCAAATTCCTCAACACTCATTATTATGTTGCTAGGCATGATTCCTCAACACATTCTTCCTGTTGGTGTTGAGACGTGCAAATTCCTCAAAACCACTACTGTGTTGCTAGGAAAGATTCCTCAACACACTTTCCTCTTGGTGTTGAGACGTGATAATTCCTCAACACCACCACTATGTTTCTCGGCATGCTTCCTCAACATATTTTTCTCTTGGTGTTGAGACGTGCAAATTCCTCAACACAACTACTGTGTTGCTAGGCATGCTTCCTAAACACATTCTTCCTCTTGGTATTGAGACGTGCAAATTCCTCAACACCACTACTGTGTTGCTAGGCATGCTTCCTCAACACATCCTTCCTCTTGGTGTTGAAAGGTCTAAATTCCTCAACACTCACTACGGTGTTGCTAGGCATGCTTCCTCAACACATTCTTCCTCTTGGTGTTGTGACGTGCAAATTCCTCAACACCACCACTGTAATGTTAGGAAAGCTTCCTCAACATATTTTCCTCTTGGTGTTGAGACGTGCAAATTCCTCAACACAACTACTGTGTTGCTAGGCATGCTTCCTCAACACATTCTTCCTCTTGGTGTTGAGACGTGCAAATTCCTCAACACCACTACTGTGTTGCTAGGCATGCTTTCTCAACACATTTTCCTCCTGGTGTTGAGACGTGCAAATTCCTAAACACCACTACTGTGTTGCTAGGCATGCTTCCTCAACACCAGTACTGTTGATGAGTGCTAAAAAGTGCATATTTCTATATATTTTTCTTGGCATTTAACTCATCTTTTGCGCAGTAATTCTACATTTTATCCCATATTCTGTATTTTCATTGTTTTCAAGAATAAATATTTTTCTTACTTAATTTTGCATTTTTAGGTAATAAATAAAGTTTGGATGAATTGCGGAGCGAAAAGAGAAGAAAAGTAGTGAAAAGCCGGGAGGAATTACACAAGGAAGCCGCGAAGAATGTCGTGCATAAGACCAAAAGGCTAGAAGTGGGCTTGAAGAGGAAGAATTGTTCTTAAAGAAGATATGGGCTTGGCATACCCAAGGCCCAAAACGCTTACCCAAACCCATTTTCTATATCCAAGCCCGTCTCGGATTTCAGCCGTCAGATCGAAGCATTTCAGCATCCTACGGTCGCTCCATCATCGCACAACAAACTCCGAAGCCCCCGCTTTACATCACAACGCCCATCTCCATCTTGGGTCGTCCGTTTTGCTACATCCCTTCATCCGACGGTCGCTCCACGCTTACCTCCGTATCGCCATTGGATCCACCTACCATCTTCCCATCCATCGGTCCAGCTTCGTGAAACATCAAAATCCTCTACACCTGCTCAACACCCTAGTACCTAATATCTATACCCGCAAAACAAACATCCCCTTCCTCAAACCCCATCGACTCCATCTTCTCTTCCCCCCTCTCTGCAACAGAACCACCATACCCTGCCATACCACCACCTATTCCACTTCCACAACCACCACTACCTACTACTCTACCACCACCACACCTCCACCATCATCACCCCTACCTTCCTACAGCTATTACCCATCTTTATAGCCCCCTAATTCGTCAATTTCTCCCCTGCCGAAACCCTAGGTGAGTGGTTGACGAATCAGTGAAGCTAGAAAAGCAATTAGGGCATGGGAAGAACAAGAGAAGCATCAGGAGAAGGATTGGAGGCATGGGTCGACATCTACCAGTGTCAACAGTGATTAGGTAAATTTTAATAATTTTTATAAGAACCCTAATTTTTCTGATTTGGGAACTTTTTGGGGGAAATCAATTGTACGTCTAATTGAATCATGGGTTGGTTGATTGGGTTGTTATCAGTGTGTTAGGTGAGTGAATTTTGGATTTTTGGGTACACCCTAACTTCACTGATTTTTGGGGATTATTCTTATATGTATAAATAGGGGATGTGTGGGAGGAGGAGGGAGATCTCTGGACTAGCCAGGAGAGAATTGAAACAAATTTTATGCAATTTCAATTCCAGTTCTCTTTATCACAGTTGACAGTTGAATGCTATGTGTGTTGTGTTTGAACTATTTTGTTTGATGAATGATGTTGTTATACTTGTGTTGAGCATGAGCTAAGTAGCACTAAGCTAAGGCTCAGTTGAAGCCTTATGCACTGTCAATTGACAAGTTGCTAGGATAGTTATCCTGATGTATGTTTTGATTGAGCAATGGGAAGAGGTTAATGCTCATAGTGCCTGTGATTGATTGTTCTGTCAAAAGACAGTCAATGCTAGGGGCAAACTAGTGAGCAAATTAGTCTTCCTCCCATTCTAGATGTATGCATAGGATTTTTAACTCAACCTAGAAACATGTTGTTTGATTAGGACACAAGGTGGATCCTAAGCCTTGGCTTAACCACAAATCCTTTTACAATCACTTAATTTCAGTTCTATTTTGTTCCCTGCTAAATTTACTGTTTTTCTTGTTTAATTTCCTTGCAATTTGTAGCTGTTGTGCACTGAAATCAGTGCACAAACTTCCCCCTGCCCTTGGCTTACAACCTTGGTTCCTTGCTGTTTTTATTACATGTCATTTGCTTGCTTGGTTAACTGTTTTCCCATCTTTCCCATCTGCCATATTGTTTGCTTCTTTCATTGACAGCTTAGGTTAAACTTTTAAGCACTCCTACTCCCTGTGGACTGATCCCTCTCTCACCTTCTATACTAAAACTTGACCTTGTATACTTGCAAGTTTTGTGTGCAACCCCATTTCCACACCAAGTTTTTGGCGCCGCTGCCGGGGAGTGGTGCTGTGTGTTGAATTTCTTCTCCTTGCTGTCTTTCATCTACCATTGCATCTCTGTCAAGATCATTGCAGAGTTGTCTAAGTTGCTGCAGAGCTGTGTTGCTGAGTTGCTGCAGAGCTGTGTTGCTAGGCCACCTGAGCTGCTGCTGCTGCTAAAACCTGAGCTGCTGCTGCTGAAACCTGAGCTGCTGCTGCTGCTGTTGTTGGGCTCGAGCAACACCAAGCCAAGCCTGTTGCTTCCAAGCCAAAGCAACTGGGCTGCTGCATCTCAACAAGCTGCTGGGCTCTGTTCCAACCGTTGCTGCTGGGCTCTGTTCCAACCGTTGTTGCTGGGCTTGAGCGTGAGCTTCTTAGGACGATCCTAAAGCCCAACTGGGCTGTGCAACTAAAAGGGGACTAAAAGCCTATTTTTGGGCTTCCCTCCAAAAATCAAGTAAGCCTAACCCATGAGTTAACCCACTTGGGGCCTCATTTAAATTCAAATTCGGGCTTGTAATAATTAATTTAATTATTTAGTTGGGATTGTAATAATTTTTATTTATTTTCTTTTTCTTTTTTTTTTTATTTGGGACTGTAATTATTTTTTTTGTTTTTTTTTATTTTTCTTTTATTTTTCTTTTTCTTTTATGGGCTTGTCTTAATTATTATTATTGTTTTTATTTTCTTTTATGAGTTGTGCTAATTTATGCTAGGTTTAGTTCAAAATTTTCCAAAGCCCAATTTTAAACCAAAAACAAAATCCCTTTAGTCCAACACCCATTCAAAACCAAATCTTCGTAACCCTTGTGGGCCAAATTGTTTCCGATTGCTCTGTCTGACCAACATGTTAGTTAAGGTACCTACTAGGACATGATTGTGACCTACAGAGACCAAACAAACAGACTTGTTAGAATTAACCCAGACGAACCTATCGAAATTCTAAGTTCTGAGGGAGACAGTCCAGATCAACCAGAAACAATGGGAGAACCCCGTACCCTCAAGGATTATATGTACCCAACTAGAGCCAGTCAACCTTCTTGTATTGTGCTACCCGAGGCTAATGGCCATTATGAGCTGAAATCAAGCACAATACAGATGCTTCCTATTTTTAGAGGTGTTGAGAATGAAAACCCGTACCACCACGTGAGAGAATTCGAGGAAATTTGTGGAACTCTGCGTTTCACTCAAATGTCCGACGAAACCCTAAAGTTAAGGCTTTCCTTTCTCCCTGAAAGATAAGGCAAAGGCCTGGCTTATGCTTTACAGCCTCAATCCATCATGACATGGGATGACCTCATAAAGGAGTTTTTCAAAAAGTTTTTCCCGAACCACAAGACTGCGACAATTCGTCAAAGTCTGAATAGCTTTGTGCAATTAGAAGGTGAGACCTTAGCTAGATACTTGGAGAGATTCAATGAATTATTGCTCCAATGTCCCCATCATGGTTTTGAAAAATGGAGACTTGTGCAAATTTTGTATGAAGGTCTAGATGTGTCCACCCGAACAACGGTTGAGTCGATGTGTAATGGTCTATTCGTAGACAAAACTGCTGATGCGTCTTGGGACTTCTTGATTGAAGTAGCTGAAAAGACGCAACAGTGGGAATCCATCCGTGAACCAGAAAGACTACATCCGAAGCAAAGGCTTTTAGGATTGAAGCGGATTTCGAGGGAAGAGCAAACATGGCATCAATAGTTAGGAGATTAGAAGAGTTAGAACTACATAAAAATTCAAAACCTTCCACCACTACTCTCCGAGAACATGTCGCTTCGTCTGTTGTGCCGCTTGTAACGATCCCAACCATCAATTCCAAAATTGTCCCGATTTGCTTGCAGTCCAGGAATCTAGGCTTGAACAGGCACATGCCATGTTTCAAAAACAGACATAACCCTTATTCACAGACCTACAATCCAGGATGGAGAAACCACCCTAACTTTTCATGGTCAAAAGGACCCACTCAGGGAGGACCATCTCAACCCAATCAGAGCTATCAAAACAATCAGGGATATCAGAACAATCAAGGTTATCAACACCCGAGAAACCCTCAACAACAATCAAACTCTCAACAACAATCATATCCTCAACACAATACCGACAAGAGATTATCCACCCTAGAGGAAATGTTCCAGAGTTTGATGCAAAGTCAGAAAAATCTAGATCAAAAGATGGATCAAATGTGTGAGAGAGAAAAGGGTAAACTTCCGAGCCAACCCCAACAAAATCCAAAGAGGATATTTCAAACAGGCACAACATCCTGCACTGAAACCTCACCCGATCAAGTCCATGCCATTACCACCCTCCGAAGTGGTAAAGTCATCGAGAACAACGTGGGCGAACCTAATGAATCTGATACAAATTCCACGCTGTCTCCACAACCCCAGAAAACCAAAGAATCTGAGCAAGTTGGAAAATCTGACAATTCTACTGCTGTGAATGTCCCTTTGCCAACTCATTCTCCTGTTGCCCCATTTCCTCAAAGATTGATCTATCAACAGAAAAGTACCCATTACAATGAGATGTTAGATCTGTTCAAGAGAGTCAACATCAACATTCCTTTTCTTGAAGCAATCAAGCAAATCCCTGCTTATGCCAAATTCCTCAAAGACTTGTGTACTCAAAAGCGCAAGCTCAATGTGCAAAACGTGCTTTCTTAGCTGAGCAGGTGAGTTCCATCATTCTGAACAAAACTCCACCCAAGTTTAGGGATCCAGGATGTCCAACAATTTCTTGCACTATAGGAGAACACACGGTCAATAAAGCGTTATTAGACCTAGGTGCAAGTGTTAACCTACTGCCATATTCTGTTTATGAGCAGTTAGGTCTTGGGGAGTTGAAACCAACATCTATCACTCTACAACTGGCAGACCGATCTGTCAAGATTCCTCGTGGAGTGGTCGAAGACGTTTTGATCAAGGTTGACAAATTCTATTTTCCCGTAGACTTCATTGTCTTAGACACTCAACCTGTACAAAACCCAGACTGTCACATTCCTGTCATCTTAGGACGTCCTTTCTTGGCTACGTCCAACGCGATCATTAATTGTCGTAATGGAGTGTTGAAACTGTCTTTTGGTAACATGACGGTAGAATTGAATGTGTTCGATATTAGTCAACAACCTGTGAATCTTGATGATGATGATGATGTGCATGAAGTTAATATGATTGAAGGATTAATGCAAGATTCGTTGACTAACATTCTATCCGTCGACCCCTTTCAAGCATGTATGGAGAACTTTAACCTCAGATTCCTATGATGATGCATACTGTAGTGACGTCCTATCTCTGCTCGAATCTGTACCTCAAATGGACGTCACTGAAAGGAAATATGAAGTGGAACCACCCTTACTCTCTGATTCCAAGCTATTCCATCCATTGTTGAGCCACCCAAGCTTGAATTGAAAACATTGCCTAGTACGTTGAAGTACGCATTCCTAGGTTCTTCTGATACTTTACCGTCATTATTTCATCATGTTTAGACACGGAACAGGAAAGTAAGCTTTTAGAAGTACTTAAGGAACACAAAGAGGCCTTAGGATGGACCATCTCAGATCTCAAAGGAATTAGTCCCACCATTTGCATGCACCACATTAACCTTGAAGAGAATGCCAAACCATCGAGGGAAATGCAAAGGAGACTTAATCCTAACATGAGAGATGTAGTCAAAGGAGAGATCCTGAAACTACTTGATGCGGGTATCATATACCCAACCTGATAGCAAATGGGTTAGTCCCATTCAAGTTGTGCCTAAGAAGTCAGGCATTACTGTAGTTCAGAACGACAAGAATGAATTAGTCCCTACTCGTACAACCACAGGATGGCGAGTATGCATCGACTACAGGAAGTTGAACACAGTAACAAGGAAGGATCACTTCCCGCTCCCTTTCATTGACCAAATGCTAGAACGTGTGTCTGGACACAGTCACTACTGTTTTCTAGATGGCTTTTCCGGTTATAACCAAATTCACATTGCTCCGAAGATCAGGAAAAAACTACATTCACGTGTCCATTTGGGACGTTTGCTTATAGACGTATGCCCTTCGGGTTGTGTAATGCACCTGCTACTTTTCAGCGTTGCATGATGAGCATTTTTTCTGACATGATAGATAGTTTTCTCGAGATCTTTATGGATGATTTCTCTGTTTTTGGTTCCTCGTTTGACGAATGTTTGAAGCATCTTGCCCTCGTGATATCCAGATGTAAAGAAAAGAACCTTGTTCTAAATTGGGAAAAATGCCATTTTATGGTGAATTCAGGAATAGTTCTAGGACACATCATCTCAGAAAAAGGAATTGAAGTGGATAAAGCTAAAGCTAAAGTTGACCTCATTCAACATCTACCACAACCTCGCTCTGTGAAGGAGATCAGATCATTTCTAGGTCATGCTGGTTTTTACCGGCGATTCATCAAAGATTTCAGCAAAATCTCCAGACCTCTGTGCAGTCTTCTCTCCAAAGATGTTGCCTTCAATTTCGATGCTGCTTGTGTGAAGGCATGGGAGGAATTAAAAACCCTTCTCACCACCGCTCCTATAGTCCGACCACCCGATTGGAAGCTTCCGTTCGAACTTATGTGTGATGCCTCTGATTATGCTGTTGGTGCTGTTTTAGGACAGCGAGTTGATAGACTACCATATGTGATATACTATGCTAGCAAAACCCTTAATGATGCCCAACTCAATTATTCAACTACCGAGAAGGAATTGCTTGCCGTCGTTTTCGCATTAGACAAGTTTAGATCTTATCTGATAGGGTCTAAGATCATCATATACACAGACCATGCGGCTTTGAAGTATCTTCTTTCCAAGAAGGATGCTAAAGCTCGCCTTATTCGATGGATACTCTTATTACAGGAATTCGATCTCGAAATCCGTGATAAGAAAGGTTGTGAGAATGTGGTTGCTGATCATTTGTCTAGATTAACTTTAGAGTCTATTGATGAATTGAGCTGATTAGAGAATCATTCCCAGATGAACAGCTGATGTCTATCTCAGACCTTCCTTGGTTTGCTGATATTGTTAACTACCTCGCTACAGGTAGGATGCCCTCACGTTGGTCGAGACAAGACCGCTCTAAATTCCTGGCTGAAGTTAAACATTTCCTTTGGGATGACCCATATTTGTTTAAGTACTGCCCAGACCAAATCATTAGGAATGTGTCCCCAACACTGAACAGAAAGATGTGATATCTTTCTGTCATGACCAAGCATGTGGAGGCCATTTCAGTGCCAAGAAAACCGCTGCAAAGATCTTGCAGTGTGGATTCTATTGGCCATCATTGTTCAAGGATTATGATTATTGTGTTGCTTGTGAACGCTGTCAAAAGCTAGGAAGCATTTCGAGGAGAAACATGATGCCATTGAACCCCATTTTGATTGTGGAGATTTTTGATGTTTGGGGGATAGACTTCATGGGTCCATTTCCCATGTCTGACAGCAAGTTGTACATCCTAGTCGCAGTTGATTACGTTTCTAAGTGGGTAGAAGCCATAGCAACCAGAACAAATGACCACAAGGTGGTACTTTCATTTCTAAAGGAAAACATTTTCACGTTTTGGTACCCCTAGAGCTATCATCAGTGACGGGGTTCACATTTCGCAAAGCACTTGAGTCTTTAGTACGCAAGTATGGCATAACTCACAAGGTTGCTACTCCGTACCACCCTCAGACAGTGGACAAGTGGAAGTGCTAATAGGGAAATCAAGCACATTCTAGAAAGACGGTTAACCCGTCTAGGAAAGATTGGTCATTGAGATTGAATGATGCTTTGTGGGCCTATAGAACAGCTTATAAGACACCAATTGGCATGTCCCCCTATCGTCTAGTGTATGGAAAGCCGTGCCATCTACCTGTGGAATTAGAACATCGTGCTACTGGGCAATCAAAGACTGAACTTTTCTCTGGACGAAGCTGGTGCAAAGGAAACTTCAACTCAACGAGTTGGAAGAATTGAGAAATGAGGCTTATGACAGTGCCAAGTTGTACAAGCAGAAGATGAAGATTTTCATGACAAGCGTATTCTACGCAAATCCTTCACTCCTGGTCAGAAAGTCTTGCTGTATGACTCCCGATTACATCTTTTTCCAGGAAAACTGCGTTCCAGATGGAAGGGTCCGTACCTAGTACGCACAGTTTTTCCTCATGGAGCTGTAGAGCTGGAGGATGTTCCAACAAGAACGTTTTCAAAGTCAACGGGCAGAGATTAAAGCCATTCCTTGAGCCATTTCCACCCGACATTGAAACAACCAACCTGGAGGACCCAGTCTATGTGGACTAAACTGGTCCACTCTTTCCCTAAATAACCAAAAAAAAAAAAAAATTTTCTTTCCCACAAAACCAAATTTTTCCCAAAAAGTCCAATCCCATTAAAAACCAAATTTTCTTGTAGATATGTAGTTATTATTTCCTTTTGTATATATTTTGTGCTCATCCATTGTGACTCCTAATATGATGGATTTTTGCCTTGAATAACGGAGTTTTAATCGAGCTTTCGCCGTACAATCGGGTATTCTCTCTCCTTTTACTCTACTCAGCATGTTCCTCTTCATATATTGTTTTATAATTCTTTCCATATTTTGAAACATTGAGGACAATGTTTAGTTTAGGTTTGGGGGTATAGAGTAGATACGATAATATGCATAATTGAAAAAAAACTCCTTCTTTTTGAAAAAATTGAAAATTCCAAAAAAAATTGAAAAATCAAAAAAAAAAAAAAATTGAAAAAAAAAAATAAAAATGGAGCTCATTTACCTTGAAATGTTGACTCTTGTGCAAATATGTATTATTAGGAGTCTTAGTCTAGATATTTAGGCACCCTGATTCTAGCACAATTCACATAGTGATAAGAAATTTGCACGCGCACGATCTACCAATACATGTATGGCCTCGATCTTCAAGGTGTTTGATAGGAAGTTACGATTGCCAATCACTTTAGAATACTGAACGAAACTTGACTAGCTTGTTCTTTGGTTGGTTGGGATAGAAGGTGGAGGTTACATTAAGAAAGACAACCATCGAATTTAACTGGGTGCATCAAAAAGGGCTACCTCTTGCAAAGTGTCATGTAATTTTTGTTTCTTTTGTTATGTATCAAAGAGTTATGTAAAAAAAAAAAAAAAAAAAAAAAAAAAAAAAAAAAAAAAAAAAAATCAGAAAAATACAAAAAAATCAATAAGTATTTATCAATTCCATCTCTCTTGTTCCAAAAATAAAAGAGAGTAGTCAATGTAAATAAGAGTCATGTAAATAGTCATTTTGTTGTTTCATTGTAATAAGCAAGGAGGGTGTATGCCATTGATGTACAACGCGAGTAATTGTGAAATACCTCCAACTCATTCACAATTCTCGTAAAGTCCGGACAGCTAGCTAGATTTCGACCTGGTTCTTAGCCTGAGAAACTATCTCTTGGTGATTAGTAGTCATAACTTCAGATCTTTCTTTACACATGTGTAGATACACTTTACACTCTTATCACATGTCTTTTTTGTTATCAGTGCTAGGATTGTGCCTTGATAGCTAGATTGACATCTCCATTTTGCTGTGAGCTTAAACTGTTTTGCACATGTCACATTTGATGGAATCTGAGCTTATATTTTGACCTAGAACTTTGTAGGTACGTTCTAAGCAAACCTTCACGAGACTTCAACTCGTCCACTAGGGACACTTAGTGGTTTAAAAGGCTTAGTGCATACGCTAAATGCATTCGAGAGACCAGCGACAGTGGTATAGGTAGGATTTCCTTAGTTTTGTTTTACTTGAGGACAAGTAAAATTCAGGTTTGGGGGTATTTGATGAGTGCCAAAATGATATTTATATTTTTGTTGGCATTTAACTCATCTTTTGTGCATTAATTCTACATTTTATCCCATATTCTGTATTTTCATTGTTTTCAAGAATAAATATTTTTCTTACTTAATTTTGCATTTTTAGGTAATAAATAAAGTTTGGATGAATTGCGGAGCGAAAAGAGCAGAAAAGTAGTGAAAAGCCGGGAGGAATTACACAAGGAAGCCGCGAAGAATGTCGTGCAAGACCAAAAGGCTAGAAGTGGGCTTGAAGAGGAAGAATTGTTCTTAAAGAAGATATGGGCTTGGCATACCCAAGGCCCAAAACCCTACCCAAACCCATTTTCTATATCCAAGCCCGTCTCGGATTTCAGCCGTCAGATCGAAGCATTTCAGCATCCTACGGTCGCTCCATCATCGCACATCAAACTCCGAAGCCCCCGCTTTACATCACAACGCCCATCTCCATCTTGGGTCGTCCGTTTTGCTACATCCCTTCATCCGACGGTCGCTCCACGCTTACCTCCGTATCGCCGTTGGATCCACCTACCATCTTCCCATCCATCGGTCCAGCTTCGCGAAACATCAAAATCCTCTACACCTGCTCAACACCCTAGTACCTAATATCTATACCCGCAAACAAACACCCTTCCTCAAACCCCATCGACTCCATCTTCTCTTCCCCCCTCTCTGCAACAGAACCACCATACCCTGCCGTACCACCACCTATTCCACTTCCACAACCACCACTACCTACTCCTCTACCACCACCACACCTCCACCATCATCACCCCTACCTTCCTACAGCTATTACCCATCTTTATAGCCCCCTAATTCGTCAATTTCTCCCCTGCCGAAACCCTAGGTGAGTGGTTGACGAATCAGTGAAGCTAGAAAAGCAATTAGGGCATGGGAAGAACAAGAGAAGCATCAGGAGAAGGATTGGAGGCATGGGTCGACATCTACCAGTGTCAACAGTGATTAGGTAAATTTTAATAATTTTTATAAGAACCCTAATTTTCTGATTTGGGAACTTTTTGGGGGAAATCAATTGTACGTCTAATTGAATCATGGGTTGGTTGATTGGGTTGTTATCAGTGTGTTAGGTGAGTGAATTTTGGATTTTTGGGTACACCCTAACTTCACTGATTTTTGGGGATTATTCTTATATGTATAAATAGGGGATGTGTGGGAGGAGGAGGGAGATCAGCCAAGCCTGCTGCTGCCAAGCCAAAGCAACTGGGCTGCTGCATCTCAACAAGCTGCTGGGCTCTGTTCCAACCGTTGCTGCTGGGCTCTGTTCCAACCGTTGTTGCTGGGCTTGAGCGTGAGCTGCTTAGGACGATCCTAAAGCCCAACTGGGCTGTGCAACTAAAAGGGGACTAAAAGCCTATTTTTGGGCTTCCCTCCAAAAATCAAGTAAGCCTAACCCATGAGTTAACCCACTTGGGGCCTCATTTAAATTCAAATTCGGGCTTGTAATAATTAATTTAATTATTTAGTTGGGATTGTAATAATTTTTATTTTTCCTTTATTTTATTTTTTCTTTTTCTTTTTCTTTGGGACTGTAATTATTTTTTGTCTTTATTTTTCTTTTTCTTTTTTTTTTTATGGGCTTGTCTTAATTATTATTATTGTTTTTATTTTCTTTTATGAGTTGTGCTAATTTATGCTAGGTTTAGTTAAAATTTTTTTTCCAAAGCCCAATTTTAAACCAAAAAACCAAAATCCCTTGTTAGTCCAACACCCATTCAAAACCAAATCTTCGTAACCCTTGTGGGCCAAATTGTTTCCGATTGCTCTGTCTGACCAACATGTTAGTTAAGGTACCTACTAGGACATGATTGTGACCTACAGAGACCAAACAAACAGACTTGTTAGAATTAACCCAGACGAACCTATCGAAATTCTAAGTTCTGAGGGAGACAGTCCAGATCAACCAGAAACAATGGGAGAACCCCGTACCCTCAAGGATTATATGTACCCAACTAGAGCCAGTCAACCTTCTTGTATTGTGCTACCCGAAGCTAATGGCCACTATGAGCTGAAATCAAGCACAATACAGATGCTTCCTATTTTTAGAGGTGTTGAGAATGAAAACCCGTACCACCACGTGAGAGAATTCGAGGAAATTTGTGGAACTCTTCGTTTCACTCAAATGTTTTCCCATCTTTCCCATCTGCCATATTGTTTGCTTCCTTCATTGACAGCTTAGGTTAAACTTTTAAGCACTCCTACTCCCTGTGGACTGATCCCTCTCTCACCTTCTATACTAAAACTTGACCTTGTATACTTGCAAGTTTTGTGTGCAACCCCATTTCCGCACCAACTGTGTTGCTAGGCATGCTTCCTAAACACATCCTTCCTCTTAGTGTTGAAAGGTCTAAATTCCTCAACACTCATTACTGTGTTGCTAGGCATGCTTCCTCAACACATTCTTCCTCTTGGTGTTGAGACGTGCAAATTCCTCAAAACCACTATTGTGTTGCTAGGAAAGCTTCCTAAACACACTTTCCTCTTGGTGTTGAGACGTGCAAATTCCTCAACACCACTACTGTGTTGCTAGGCAAGCTTCCTCAACACATTTTCCTCTTGGTGTTGAGACGTTCAAATTCCTCAACACTCATTATTATGTTGCTAGGCATGATTCTCAACACATTCTTCCTGTTGGTGTTGAGACGTGCAAATTCCTCAAAACCACCACTATGTTGCTAGGCATGCTTCCTCAACATATTTTTCTCTTGGTGTTGAGACGTGCAAATTCCTCAACACAACTACTGTGTTGCTAGGCATGCTTCCTAAACACATTCTTCCTCTTGGTATTGAGACGTGCAAATTCCTCAACACCACTACTGTGTTGCTAGGCATGCTTCCTCAACACATCCTTCCTCTTAGTGTTGAGAGGTCTAAATTCCTCAACACTCACTACGGTGTTGCTAGGCATGCTTCCTCAACACATTCTTCCTCTTGGTGTTGTGACGTGCAAATTCCTCAACACCACCACTGTAATGTTAGGAAAGCTTCCTCAACATATTTTCCTCTTTGTGTTGAGACGTGCAAATTCCTCAACACAACTACTGTGTTGCTAGGCATGCTTCCTCAACACATTCTTCCTCTTGGTGTTGAGACGTGCAAATTCCTCAACACCACTACTGTGTTGCTAGGCATGCTTTCTCAACACATTTTCCTCCTGGTGTTGAGACGTGCAAATTCCTCAACACCACTACTGTGTTGCTAGGCATGCTTCCTCAACACCAGTACTGTGTTGCTAGGAATGCTTCCTAAACACATCCTTCCTCTTAGTGTTGAAAGGTCTAAATTCCTCAACACTCATTACTGTGTTGCTAGGCATGCTTCCTCAACACATTCTTCCTCTTGGTGTTGAGACGTGCAAATTCCTCAAAACCACTATTGTGTTGCTAGGAAAGCTTCCTCAACACACTTTCCTCTTGGTGTTGAGACGTGCAAATTCCTCAACACCACCACTGTCTTGCTAGGCATGCTTCCTCAACATATTTTCCTCTTGGTGTTGAGACGTGCGAATTCCTCAACACAACTACGGTGTTGCTAGGCATGCTTCCTCAACACATTCTTCCTATCGGTGTTGAGACGTGCAAATTCCTCAACACAACTACTGTGTTGCTAGGCATGCTTCCTCAGCACATTCTTCCTATTGGTGTTGAGACGTGCAAATTCCTCAACACCACTACTGTGTTGCTAGGAAAGCTTCCTCAACACACTTTCCTCTTGGTGTTGAGACGTGCAAATTCCTCAAAACCACCACTGTGTTGCTAGGCATGCTTCCTCAACATATTTTCCTCTCGGTGTTGAGACGTGAAAATTACTCAACACAACTACTGTGTTGCTAGGCATGCTTCCTCAACACATTCTTCCTATTGGTGTTGAGACGTGCAAATTCCTCAACACCACTACTGTGTTGCTAGGCATGCTTCCTCAACAAATTTTCCTCTTGGTGTTGAGACGTGCAAATTCCTCAACACCACTACTGTGTTGCTAGGCATGCTTCCTCAACACATTCTTCCTATTGGTTTTGAGACGTGCAAATTCCTCAACACCACTACTGTGTTGCTAGGCAAGCTTCCTCAACACATTTTCCTCTTGGTGTTGAGACGTTCAAATTCCTCAACACCACTACTGTGTTGCTAGGCATGCTTCCTAAACACATCCTTCCTCTTAGTGTTGAGAGGTCTAAATTCCTCAACACTCATTACTGTGTTGCTAGGCATGCTTCCTCAACACATTCTTCCTCTTGGTGTTGATACGTGCAAATTCCACAAAATCACTATTGTGTTGTTAGGAAAGCTTCCTCAACACACTTTCTTCTTGGTGCTGAGACGTGCAAATTACTCAACACCACCACTGTGTTGCTAGGCATGCTTCCTCAACATATTTTCCTATTGGTGTTGAGACGTGCAAATTACTCAACAAAACTACTGTGTTGCTAGGCATGCTTCCCCAACACATTCTTCCTCTTGGTGTTGAGACGTGCAAATTCCTCAACACCACTACTGTGTTGCTAGGCATGCTTCCTCAACACATTTTCCTCTTGGTGTTGAGACGTGCAAATTCCTCAAAACCACCACTGTGTTGCTAGGCATGCTTCCTCAACATATTTTCCTCTCGGTGTTGAGACGTGAAAATTACTCAACACAACTACTGTGTTGCT
>NW_020625486.1:3744415-3748330 GCF_003573695.1 Papaver somniferum
TACTGTGTTGCTAGGCATGCTTCCTCAACACATTCTTCCTCTTGGTGTTGATACGTGCAAATTCCACAAAATCACTATTGTGTTGTTAGGAAAGCTTCCTCAACACACTTTCTTCTTGGTGCTGAGACGTGCAAATTACTCAACACCACCACTGTGTTGCTAGGCATGCTTCCTCAACATATTTTCCTATTGGTGTTGAGACGTGCAAATTACTCAACAAAACTACTGTGTTGCTAGGCATGCTTCCCCAACACATTCTTCCTCTTGGTGTTGAGACGTGCAAATTCCTCAACACCACTACTGTGTTGCTAGGCATGCTTCCTCAACACATTTTCCTCTAGGTGTTGAGTGATGAGTGCTAAAAAGTGCATATTTCTTTATATTTTTCTTGGCATTTAACTCATCTTTTGTGCATTAATTCTACATTTTATCCCATATTCTGTATTTTCATTGTTTTCAAGAATAAATATTTTTCTTACTTAATTTTGCATTTTTAGGTAATAAATAAAGTCTGTATGACTTGCGGAGCGGAAAAGAGCTGAAGAGTAGTGAAAAGCCGGAAGAAATTACGCAAGGAAGCCGCAAAGAATGGTGCGCACAAGACCAAAAAGCTAGGAATGGGCTCAAGAAGGAAGAATTGTTCTTAAAGAAGATATGGGATTGGCATACCCAAGGCCCAAAACCCTTACCCAAACCCATTTTCTATATCCATACCCGCCTCAATTCTCAGCCGTTAGATTGGATCCATCTCATCATCCAATGGTCGCTTCTTCATCGTGCATCAAAATCTGAAGTCCCTGCAAAACACCATAGTGCCTAAATTCCAAGCCTTCAGATTAGATCACATTTAGATCCTACGGTCGCTTCTTTGCCTGTGCATCAAATCTCGATACTTCCGCTTAACACTACAACACCTAACTCCATCTGGTGTCGTTAATTTTGTTGTATTGTATAATCCAACGGTCTCTGCAGGATCCACTTCATCTCACCGTCAGATTGATCTTTCATCTCCACATCCCACGGTTGAGATTCGCCAAACATCGAACTCGATGATCCCGCTACACACCATAGTGACCGAACACTATACCCTAAACCAAATAGCACCTAATCTCTTCTCCATCGACTCCATCTTCCCTCACCTCCGTCTGCAGAGAAAATTCTGCCACCACCTGCTCCGCCACCAACTTCCTGCCGCCTCAACCACCACCACTCGAGCTCTCAAATCACTAACCCATCACTACCCCATCATTATTACCACTTTCACCAACTCTATGGCCTCCTAATCTCTCAATTTCACGCTTCACCCATGTCAGAAACCCTAGAGGTGAAATTGATAAATTAGGTCGGAATAGAGTTGTAATTAGAGCATGGGAAAAGCAGAAGAAGAAGAGAAGGAACATGGGTCAAGGCGAAATCAGAGAGTTGGTGAGTAAATTTCGGATTTTCAAAACCCTAATTTCAAAATTAGGGTTCACCAAAAATTGGGTATTTTGTATGCTATAAATAGAGAGTGTGTAGAGCAATTTCGGCGTGTTCTTGGTTAGCCGAGATACCCCCTAATTGGGTTAATTTCAGTTTAATTCCAATTTTAATTTCAGTTCAATGTTTAAGTTCAACTTCAATTCCAGTTGTTAATCAGTTTCAATATGTTCTAACTTCATATGCTAGGGGTTAGATGATACTCTTGAATTGTATGCTAGGATAATCCATGATCATGTTAACTGTTCTTGTAGTGCTTAAATTTAATAGGACTGATAATATCTACTTGAGTGAATGCATCTGTGATCAGTTGTGCTGTAAGAAGACAACTGATTCTAGGGGTGAAAGAATGATGGTAGCTAAGAATTCAGTCCATTTGAAGGACTGTGTTTAACTGTCTTAGGGTGATAGATAGCTTCTTGAACAACAAGCCTGTGATCAGCTGTGCTGTAAGAAGACAGCTGATGCTAGGGGAAAGTGAGTAAAGATTAGTCAAGAAAATCATCCATTATGATCTTCCCTGAAATGAAACAAGAACAATGATTTGATTAGGTACTGCCTTAGCTTAGGATCAAGAAGTGGATTCAAAGGCCCTTGCATGCTACTGTTTACTGCCTCCATTCAGCTCCATGTTAGCTTAGGAAGCATCTAGAGAAGCTAGAAAACAACATTTGCTCCCCCTTGTCCCTGTGGACTTTCCCTTTCTTCCCATTCTAGCTACAATTGACCCTGTATACTTGCAGGTCAATTTGTAGGTTGTTTATAAAACCCACCAAGTTTTTGGCGCCGCTGCCGGGGACTCGGTTGCGGCGCATAAGTTGTTTTTCTTTCCTTGCTCATTTGCTTGCTGCTGCTTTTAACTTGC
This sequence comes from Papaver somniferum, assembly GCF_003573695.1. Taxonomy (NCBI): domain Eukaryota; kingdom Viridiplantae; phylum Streptophyta; class Magnoliopsida; order Ranunculales; family Papaveraceae; genus Papaver; species Papaver somniferum. The sequence goes on from NW_020625486.1 coordinate 3,746,760, forward strand.
AGCTGCACTTGCATCTCTTGCTGTTTACATCTTCATCTAGTTGTTGGCTTGTTGTTCTTGCACAACATCAGAGCATCTTCTTGCCTGTTGCTTTAGTGCACTGCTGTGAACTGCTTAGCCCATTTGCACTGCCTCTGATGTTGCTGGTGAACTGGTGGAACTGAGGCTGTTACTCTCCCTGTTGCTGCCTGCTGCTGCCTTCTGCACCTGTTGCTGTTGATCTGCTCCTGCTGCAAAGCCCTGAGCTGGTGAGCCTGCTGAAGACCAAGCCCAACAGGACTGTGCTGCTGAGGAGAAAATCACAAGCCCAACTGGGCCTGCTGAAGTTGCTGCCAAGCTTAACAAGTTGAGCCAAGCCCAACTGGGCCTCAACAAAGACAAAAGCTTAGGATGATCCAAAGCCCAACTGGGCTTTTGCAACCAAACTGAGCAGCTGGGATGTGCTTAAGCAAGTAAGCCTAAACCCATTAAGAGAACCCAACCTGTGGGCTTCCATTTTTAATTTGTGGGCTTGTAATAATTTTTTCCATTTTTCTGTTGGGTTTGTAATTAATTTCTTGTGGGCTTGTGTTGTTTAATTGCTTGTGGGCTTGTGGTGTTAGATTGATTTGGGCCTGTAGTTTTAAATTAGAAAAACTGAACTTTTGAAAGCCCAACTGGGCCTCAGACCAAACAAGCAACAGTTGGGCTATTTCAAAAGCTACATTGGGCTTCAGTTTGCATACACATTGTGGGCTTAGTTCACCTTCCCTTGGAAAAGCAATTTCTCCCACCTATGTGGGCTTGCTCCCAACACTAAAACCAAAATTCTTGCTCCCAATACTAAAACCAAAATTTTTGCTCCCAATTAAAAACCAAATTTTTCTACCTCTTTAAAACCAAATTTGCTCCCATCAAAACCAAAAGCTCCCAAATGGGCTTTGTCTTCAAAGTCTAAAACCAAAGTTTTCAAAACCCAGTGAACCAAAGTGTTTTCTTTTCCCATTAAGTCCAAATTTTCTAAAACCCATTAAAAACCAAATTTCTTTTTCAAACCCGACAAAACCAAATGTTACCCATAAAAACCAAATTTTTCCAAAAATCCAAACCCATTAAAAACCAAATTTTGGGCTTTGTAACATAGTTACTTAGCTTTTGAGCCCAATCATGTCTAGATCTTGGTCTACAGTTGGGGAATACAACAAATCCCTTAGAGAACTTGCGTGTGGACATACTTCACGTTATGAACCTCCCATAGACCATGATGTCAATAGTCATAGGAATTATTATGGACATTTTCAAAGTCCCGAGCCTCAATACATGAACCCTAATGACTATTCACACATGCATCATTCGCCACAACGTGAAAATGAACATTTTGCTAGTGCCTCACTCACACAATCATCACTGATCGATCAATTAGAAGCTCGAATCGCAGCTTTAGAAATGCAATCACATGAGGAATCTGTCACATCTAATTTTCTTAGGCAACCTGAAATCTATGCATGTCCTGCATGTGGTAGTTTAGACCACCCTGTTGAGAATTGTCATATTTTGCATAATTTTAGGCAATCTAGAGAAAATCCAAGGTA
>NW_020625486.1:3749268-3754113 GCF_003573695.1 Papaver somniferum
ATGAAGAATTTTGTACTCCCATGAATTTAGACTCCACCACAGAAGCTTTCAGACTCAGTGAGCAAAACTTCGATAGATCTACATCACGAATTCAGGCATATTTAGATCAGATTTTGCTTTACCTACAAAAGGAGGAAATTCATGAGGAAATGTATGTTGTCCCTAATGAAGTGTCTAGTCTCATTCATGTAAATGATGTTGAATATGAACGTAATTTAGAGGAACATGAATCGACTAATGACACCACCACTTTTAATGAGGACCAATATGCATGCTACCATGATGATGATTATGATGATTATGATGATGTGTTAGAAGAACATGAAAATATTGTGGAACCTGTTGGTTCAATAACATATGGCTTCTCTCCCTCGACCTTCATGAATGTTGTTTTTTCTAATACTCATTGTAATTCATATGATTTTGATATTGACATGGGATTCGTACAATTATTCTGTGAAGATGAGCATGACATAGGAATAGTTGAATCTTCTGTAGACACTAATGTTATTATGCATGAAAATATAAGTGATGTGTCTGATTCTCTACCTAGGTCACATTGTGATATTTCTCCTGATTTGCCGATGCATGAGAATGAATCTGTTGATGATGTTGATGACTCTGATTGTGATCTTGCCAAGTTGTTTGATGATTGTAAGCATGATGTGATATGTGTAGATGATTTCGGAGATTTTTATTTGATTAACTATGATGTGCCTATCGTCCTACATAAGTCACAATATGATGGCCTTCCACCCAACCTAGATTTGGTTTGTACCCATATTGTCAAACCGACTTTTCTGAGAGTCCCTAATCTAGGTTTGGAACTGTGTGCTTCCCAAGTCCTCTTGGACTATTTTGCTTCTAAGTATAATACATTTGAGGAACCACAGTTGGAATTAGCATGTTTGCCCGTCCCTAGCAAAGTTCATTTCGAGCTAGACCTTTTGCATGATGAACCCCCGAAACTGCGCGATTTTGTTTTCAAAATTATATCTTCTGTAAAATCCAGGTTTGGGGGTAGCTCATTTTGTTTCACAGCTTCACTTGCATTCCTACCATATTATTATTGTGTGAAGCTGTTGAAACCTTTACACTTTGTCTTTTGGGTTGATCCTCAACTCTTTAGATTGTTAGTGTATGGTGAATTTTTTGTATATAATCCAGTAGATAAAATTTCTTAAAAACCCTTTTGTTCCTTTTGTATATATTGTGCTAATCCAATATGATCTCGGCTGAAATATGTTGGATTTTTGCCTTGAATAACGGAGTTTTAATTCTGCTTTCGCCGAAATCGGGTATTCTCTCTCCTTTTACTCTACTCAGCATGTCCCTTTCCATATGTTGCATTTTAATTCTTTCCATATTTTGAAACATTGAGGACAATGTTTAGTTTAGGTGTGGGGGTATAGAGTAGATACCATGATAATTTGCCATAATTGAAAACGAACTCCTTCTTCTTTTTGAAAAAATTGAAAAATTCCAAAAAAATTAAAAAATCAAAATTCAAAAAAAAATTAAAAAATTGAAAAAAATCATAAAAATGGAGCTCATTTACCTTGAAATGTTGACTCTTGTGCAAATATGTAATTATTAGGAGTCTTAGTCTAGATATTTAGGCACCCTGATTCTAGCACAATTCACATTGTGATAAGAAATTTGCACGCGCACGATCTACCAATACATGTATGGCCTCGATCTTCAAGGTGTTTGATAGGAAGTTACGATTGCCAATCACTTTAGAATACTGAACGAAACTTGACTAGCTTGTTCTTTGGTTGGTTGGGATAGAAGGTGGAGGTTACATTAAGAAAGACAACCATCGAATTTAACTGGGTGCATCAAAAAGGGCTACCTCTTGCAAAGTGTCATGTAATTTTTGTTTCCTTTTGTATTTGTATCAAAAGTGTTTCCTTGTTTATTAAAAAAAAAAAAAAAAAAAAAAAAAAGAGAAAAAAATATCAGAAAAATACAAAAAAATCAAGTACTTATCAATTCCATCATCTCTTGTTCCAAAAATAAAAAGAGAATAGTCAATGTAAATAAGAGTCATGTAAATAGTCATTTTGTTGTTTCATTGTAATAAGCAAGGAGGGTGTATGCCATTGATGTACGACGCGAGTAATTTTGAAATACCTCCAACTCATTCACAATTCTCGTAAAGTCCGGACAGCTAGCTAGATTTCGACCTTGGTTCTTAGCCTGAGAAACTATCTCTTGGTGATTAGTAGTCATAACTTCAGATCTTTCTTTACACATGTGTAGATACACTTTACACTCTTATCACATGTCTTTTTTTGTTATCAGTGCTAGGATTGTGCCTTCGATAGCTAGATTGACATCTCCATCTTGCTGTGAGCTTAACTGACTTGCACATGTCACATTTGATGGAATCTGAGCTTATATTTTGACCTAGAACTTTGTAGGTACGTTCTAAGCAAACCTTCACGAGACTTCAACTCGTCCACTAGGGACACTTAGTGGTTTAAAAGGCTTAGTGCATACGCTAAATGCATTCGAGAGACCAGCGACAGTGGTATAGGTAGGATTTCCTTAGTTTTGTTTTACTTGAGGACAAGTAAAATTCAGGTTTGGGGGTATTTGATGAGTGCTAAAAAGTGCATATTTCTTTATATTTTTCTTGGCATTTAACTCATCTTTTGTGCATTAATTCTACATTTTATCCCATATTCTGTATTTTCATTGTTTTCAAGAATAAATATTTTTCTTACTTAATTTTGCATTTTTAGGTAATAAATAAAGTCTGGATGACTTGCCGAGCGGAAAAGAGCTGAAGAGTAGTGAAATGCCGGAAGAAATTACGCAAGGAAGCCGCAAAGAATGGTGCGCACAAGACCAAAAAGCTAGGAATGGGCTCAAGAAGGAAGAATTGTTCTTAAAGAAGATATGGGCTTGGCATACCCAAGGCCCAAAACCCTTACCCAAACCCATTTTCTATATCCATACCCGCCTCCATTCTCAGCCGTTAAATTGGATCCATCTCATCATCCAATGGTCGCTTCTTCATCGTGCATCAAAATCTGAAGTCCCTGCAAAACACCATAGTGCCTAAATTCCAAGCCTTCAGATTAGATCACATTTAGATCCTACGGTCGCTTCTTTGCCTGTGCATCAAATCTCGATACTTCCGCTTAACACTACAACACCTAACTCCATCTGGTGTCGTTAATTTTGTTGTATTGTATAATCCAACGGTCTCTGCAGGATCCACTTCATCTCACCGTCAGATTGATCTTTCATCTCCACATCCCACGGTTGAGATTCGCCAAACATCGAACTCGATGATCCCGCTACACACCATAGTGACCGAACACTATACCCTAAACCAAACAGCACCTAATCTCTTCTCCATCGACTCCATCTTCCCTCACCTCCGTCTGCAGAGAAAATTCTGCCACCACCTGCTCCGCCACCAACTTCCTGCCGCCTCAACCACCACCACTCGAGCTCTCAAATCACTAACCCATCACTACCCCATCATTATTACCACTTTCACCAACTCTATGGCCTCCTAATCTCTCAATTTCACGCTTCACCCATGTCAGAAACCCTAGAGGTGAAATTGATAAATTAGGTCGGAATAGAGTTGTAATTAGAGCATGGGAAAAGCAGAAGAAGAAGAGAAGGAACATGGGTCAAGGCGAAATCAGAGAGTTGGTGAGTAAATTTCGGATTTTCAAAACCCTAATTTCAAAATTAGGGTTCACCAAAAATTGGGTATTTTGTATGCTATAAATAGAGAGTGTGTAGAGCAATTTCGGCGTGTTCTTGGTTAGCCGAGATACCCCCTAATTGGGTTAATTTCAGTTTAATTCCAATTTTAATTTCAGTTCAATGTTTAAGTTCAACTTCAATTCCAGTTGTTAATCAGTTTCAATATGTTCTAACTTCATATGCTAGGGGTTAGATGATACTCTTGAATTGTATGCTAGGATAATCCATGATCATGTTAACTGTTCTTGTAGTGCTTAAATTTAATAGGACTGATAATATCTACTTGAGTGAATGCATCTGTGATCAGTTGTGCTGTAAGAAGACAACTGATTCTAGGGGTGAAAGAATGATGGTAGCAAAGAATTCAGTCCATTTGAAGGACTGTGTTTAACTGTCTTAGGGTGATAGATAGCTTCTTGAACAACAAGCCTGTGATCAGCTGTGCTGTAAGAAGACAGCTGATGCTAGGGGAAAGTGAGTAAAGATTAGTCAAGAAAATCATCCATTATGATCTTCCCTGAAATGAAACAAGAACAATGATTTGATTAGGTACTGCCTTAGCTTAGGATCAAGAAGTGGATTCAAAGGCCCTTGCATGCTACTGTTTACTGCCTCCATTCAGCTCCATGTTAGCTTAGGAAGCATCTAGAGAAGCTAGAAAACAACATTTGCTCCCCCTTGTCCCTGTGGACTTTCCCTTTCTTCCCATTCTAGCTACAATTGACCCTGTATACTTGCAGGTCAATTTGTAGGTTGTTTATAAAACCCACCATTGAGACGTGAAAATTCCTCAACACCACTACTGTGTTGCTAGGCATGCTTCCTCAACACATTCTCCCTCTTGGTGTTGAGACGTGCAAATTCCTCAACACCACTACTGTGTTGCTAGGCATGCTTTCTCAACACATTTTCCTCCTGGTGTTGAGACGTGCAAATTCCTCAACACCACTACTGTGTTGCTAGGCATGCTTCCTCAACACCAGTACTGTGTTGCTAGGAATGCTTCCTAAACACATCCTTCCTCTTAGTGTTGAAAGGTCTAAATTCCTCAACACTCATTACTGTGTTGCTAGGCATGCTTCCTCAACACATTCTTCCTCTTGGTGTTGA
>NW_020625486.1:3755113-3759310 GCF_003573695.1 Papaver somniferum
AGAGGAAGAATGTGTTGAGGAAGCATGCCTAGCAACACAGTAGTTGTGTTGAGTAATTTGCACGTCTCAACACCGAGAGGAAAATATGTTGAGGAAGCATGCCTAGCAACACAGTGGTGGTGTTGAGGAATTTGCACGTCTCAACACCAAGAGGAAAGTGTGTTGAGGAAGATTTCCTAGCAACACAGTAGTGGTTTTGAGGAATTTGCACGTCTCAACACAAAGAGGAAAAATGTGTTGAGGAAACTTGCCTAGCAACACAGTAGTGGTGTTGAGGAATTTGCACGTCTCAACACCGATAGGAAAAATGTGTTGAGGAAACATGCCTAGCAACACAGTAGTTGTGTTGAGGAATTTGCACGCCTCAACACCTAGAGGAAAATATGTTGAGGAAGCTTTCCTAACTTTACAGTGGTGGTGTTGAGGAATTTGCACGTCTCAACACCAAGAGGAAAAATGTGTTGAGGAAGCATGCCTAGCAACACCGTAATGAGTGTTGAGGAATTTAGACCACTCAACACTAAGAGGAAGGATGTGTTGAGGAAACATTCCTAGCAACACAGTAGTGGTGTTGAGGAATTTGCACGTCTCAACACCATGAGGAAAATGTGTTGAGAAAGCATGCCTAGCAACACAGTAGTGGTGTTGAGGAATTTGCACGTCTTAACACCAAGAGGAAGAATGTGTTGAGGAAGCATGCCTAGCAACACAGTTGTTGTGTTGAGTAATTTGCACGTCTCAACACCGAGAGGAAAATATGTTGAGGAAGCATGCCAAGCAATACAGTGGTGGTGTTGAGGAATTTGCACGTCTCAACACCAAGAGGAAAGTGTGTTGAGGAAGCTTTCCTAGCAACACAGTAGTGGTTTTGAGGAATTTGCACGTCTCAACACAAAGAGGAAAATATGTTGAGGAAGCTTTCCTAACATTACAGTGGTGGTGTTGAGGAATTTGCATGTCACAACACCAAGAGGAAGAATGTGTTGAGGAAGCATGCCTAGCAACACCGTAATGAGTGTTGAGGAATTTAGACCTCTCAACACTAAGAGGAAGGATGTGTTGAGGAAGCATGCCTAGCAACACAGTAGTGGTGTTGAGGAATTTGCACGTCTCAACACCAAGAGGAAGAACGTGTTTAGGAAGCATGCCTAGCAACACAGTAGTTGTGTTGAGGAATTTGCACGTCTCAACACCAAGAGGAAGAATGTGTTTAGGAAGCATGCCTAACAACACAGTAGTTGTGTTGAGGAATTTGCACGTCTCAACACCAAGAGGAAAATATCTTGAGGAAGCATGCCTAGCAACATAGTGGTGGTGTTGAGGAATTTTGACGTCTCAACACCAAGAGGAAAGTGTGTTGAGGAAGCTTTCCTAGCAACACAGTAGTGTTTTTGAGGAATTTGCACGTCTCAACACCAACAGGAAGAATGTGTTGAGGAATCATACCTAGCAACATAATAAAGAGTGTTGAGGAATTTGAACGTCTCAACACCAAGAGGAAAATGTGTTGAGGAAGCTTGCCTAGCAACACAGTAATGGTGTTGAGGAATTTGCACGTCTCAACACTAATAGGAAGAATGTGTTGAGGAAGCATGCCTAGCAACACAGTAGTTGTGTTGAGGAATTTGCACGTCTCAACACCAAGAGGAAGAATGTATTGAGGAAGCATGCCTAGCAACACAGTAGTTGTGTTGAGTAATTTGCACGTCTCAGCACCAACAGGAAAATATGTTGAGGAAGCATGCCTAGCAACACAGTGGTGGTGTTGAGGAATTTGCACGTCTCAACACCAAGAGGAAAGTGTGTTGAGGAAGCTTTCCTAGCAACACAATAGTGGTTTTGAAGAATTTGTACGTCTCAACACCAAGAGGAAGAATGTGTTGAGGAAGCATGCCTAGCAACACAGTAATGAGTGTTGAGGAATTTAGACCTCTCAACACTAAGAGGAAGGATGTGTTTAGGAAGCATGCCTAGCAACACAGTAGTGGTGTTGAGGAATTTGAACGTCTCAACACCAAGAGGAAAATGTGTTGAGGAAGCTTGCCTAGCAACACAGTAGTGGTGTTGAGGAATTTGCACGCCTCAACACCAATAGGAAGAATGTGTTGAGGAAGCATGCCTAGCAACACAGTAGTTGTGTTGAGGAATTTGCACGTCTCAACACCAAGAGGAAGAATTTGTTGAGGAAGCATGCCTAGCAACACAATAATGAGAGTTGAGGAATTTAGACGTCTCAACACTAAGAGGAAGGATGTGTTGAGGAAGCATGGCTAGCAACACAGTAGTAGTGTTGAGGAATTTGCACGACTCAACACCAGGAGGAAAATGTGTTGAGGAAGCATGCCTAGCAACACAGTAGTGGTGTTGAGGAATTTGCACGTCTCATCACCAAGAGGAAGAATGTGTTGAGGAAGCATGCCTAGCAACACATTAGTTGTGTTGAGTAATTTGCACGTCTCAACACCGAGAGGAAAATATGTTGAGGTAGCATGCCTAGCAACACAGTGGTGGTGTTGAGGAATTTGCACGTCTCAACACCAATAGGAAAGTGTGTTGAGGAAGCTTTCCTAGCAACACAGTAGTGGTTTTGAGGAATTTGCACGTCTCAACACAAAGAGGAAGAATGTGTTGAGGAAACTTGCCTAGCAACACAGTAGTGGTGTTGAGGAATTTGCACGTCTCAACACCGATAGGAAGAATGTGTTGAGGAAGCATGCCTAGCAACACAGTAGTTGTGTTGAGGAATTTGCACGTCTCAACACCAAGAGGAAAATATGTTGAGGAAGCTTTCCTAACATTACAGTGGTGGTGTTGAGGAATTTGCACGTCACAACACCAAGAGGAAGAATGTGTTGAGGAAGCATGCCTAGCAACACCGTAATGAGTGTTGAGGAATTTAGACCTCTCAACACTAAGAGGAAGGATGTGTTGAGGAAGCATGCCTAGCAACACAATAGTGGTGTTGAGGAATTTGCACGTCTCAACACCAAGAGGAAGAATGTGTTTAGGAAGCATGCCTAGCAACACAGTAGTTGTGTTGAGGAATTTGCACGTCTCAACACCAAGAGGAGAATATGTTGAGGAAGCATGCCTAGCAACATAGTGGTGGTGTTGAGGAATTTTCACGTCTCAACACCAAGAGGAAACTTTTTTGAGGAAGCTTTCCTAGCAACACAGTAGTGGTTTTGAGGAATTTGCACGTCTCAACACCAACAGGAAGAATGTGTTGAGGAATCATGCCTAGCAACATAATAATGAGTGTTGAGGAATTTGAACGTCTCAACACCAAGAGGAAAATGTGTTGAGGAAGCTTGCCTAGCAACACAGTAGTGGTGTTGAGGAATTTGCACGTCTCAACACCAATAGGAAGAATGTGTTGAGGAAGCATGCCTAGCAACAAAGTAGTTGTGTTGAGGAATTTGCACGTCTCAACAACAAGAGGAAGAATGTATTGAGGAAGCATGCCTAGCAACACAGTAGTTGTGTTGAGTAATTTGCACGTCTCAACACCAAGAGGAAAATATGTTGAGGAAGCATGCCTAGCAACACAGTGGTGGTGTTGAGGAATTTGCACGTCTCAACACCAAGAGGAAGAATGTGTTGAGGAAGCATGCCTAGCAACACAGTAGTTGTGTTGAGTAATTTCCACGTCTCAATACCAATAGGAAGAATGTGTTGAGGAAGCATTCCCAGTAACAAAGTAGTTGTCTTGAGGAATTTGCACGTCTCAATACCAAGAGGAAGAATGTATTGAGGAAGCATGCCTAGCAACAGTAGTTGTGTTGAGTAATTTGCACGTCTCAACACCAAGAAGAAAATATGTTGAGGAAGCATGCCTATCAACACAGTGGTGGTGTTGAGGAATTTGCACGTCTCAACACCAAGAGGAAGAATGTGTTGAGGAAGCATGCCTAGCAACACAATAGTTGTGTTGAGTAATTTGCACGTCTCAACACCGATAGGAAAATATGTTGAGGAAGCATGCCTAGCAACACAGTGTTGGTGTTGAGGAATTTGCACGTCTCAACACCAAGAGGAAAGTGTGTTGTGGAAGCTTTCCTAGCAACACAATAGTGGTTTTGAGGAATTTGCACGTTTCAACACCAAGAGGAAGAATGTGTTGAGGAAGCATGCCTAGCAACACAATAGTTGTGTTGAGTAATTTGCACGTCTCAACACCGATAGGAAAATATGTTG
>NW_020625486.1:3766516-3776704 GCF_003573695.1 Papaver somniferum
TGAGGAATTTGCACGTCTCAACACCAAGAGGAAGAATGTGTTGAGGAAGCATGCCTAGCAACACAATAGTTGTGTTGAGTAATTTGCACGTCTCAACACCGATAGGAAAATATGTTGAGGAAGCATGCCTAGCAACACAGTGGTGGTGTTGAGGAATTTGCACGTCTCAACACCAAGAGGAAGAATGTGTTGAGGAAGCATTCCTAGCAACACAATAGTTGTGTTGAGTAATTTGCACGTCTCAACACCGATAGGAAAATATGTTGAGGAAGCATGCCTAGCAACACAGTGGTGGTGTTGAGGAATTTGCACGTCTCAACACCAAGAGGAAAGTGTGTTGAGGAAGCTTTCCTAGCAACACAATAGTGGTTTTGAGGAATTTGCACGTCTCAACACCAAGAGGAAGAATGTGTTGAGGAAGCTTGCCTAGCAACACAGTAGTGGTGTTGAGGAATTTGCACGTCTCAACACCAATAGGAAGAATGTGTTGAGGAAGCATTCCCAGCAACAAAGTAGTTGTCTTGAGGAATTTGCACGTCTCAACACCAAGAGGAAGAATGTATTGAGGAAGCATGCCTAGCAACAGTAGTTGTGTTGAGTAATTTGCACGTCTCAACACCAAGAAGAAAATATGTTGAGGAAGCATGCCTATCAACACAGTGGTGGTGTTGAGGAATTTGCACGTCTCAACACCAAGAGGAAGAATGTGTTGAGGAAGCATGCCTAGCAACACAATAGTTGTGTTGAGTAATTTGCACGTCTCAACACCGATAGGAAAATATGTTGAGGAATCATGCCTAGCAACACAGTGGTGGTGTTGAGGAATTTGCACGTCTCAACACCAAGAGGAAAGTGTGTTGAGGAAGCTTTCCTAGCAACACAATAGTGGTTATGAGGAATTTGCACGTCTCAACACCAAGAGGAAGAATGTGTTGAGGAAGCATGCCTAGCAACACAATAGTTGTGTTGAGTAATTTGCACGTCTCAACACCGATAGGAAAATATGTTGAGGAAGCATGCCTAGCAACACAGTGGTGGTGTTGAGGAATTTGCACGTCTCAACACCAAGAGGAAGAATGTGTTGAGGAAGCATTCCTAGCAACACAATAGTTGTGTTGAGTAATTTGCACGTCTCAACACCGATAGGAAAATATGTTGAGGAAGCATGCCTAGCAACACAGTGGTGGTGTTGAGGAATTTGCACGTCTCAACACCAAGAGGAAAGTGTGTTGAGGAAGCTTTCCTAGCAACACAATAGTGGTTATGAGGAATTTGCACGTCTCAACACCAAGAGGAAGAATGTGTTGAGGAAGCATGCCTAGCAACACAATAGTTGTGTTGAGTAATTTGCACGTCTCAACACCGATAGGAAAATATGTTGAGGAAGCATGCCTAGCAACACAGTGGTGGTGTTGAGGAATTTGCACGTCTCAACACCAAGAGGAAAGTGTGTTGAGGAAGCTTTCCTAGCAACACAATAGTGGTTTTGAGGAATTTGCACGTCTCAACACCAAGAGGAAGAATGTGTTGAGGAAGCTTGCCTAGAAACACAGTAGTGGTGTTGAGGAATTTGCACGTCTCAACACCAATAGGAAGAATGTGTTGAGGAAGCATTCCCAGCAACAAAGTAGTTGTCTTGAGGAATTTGCACGTCTCAACACCAAGAGGAAGAATGTATTGAGGAAGCATGCCTAGCAACACAGTAGTTGTGTTGAGTAATTTGCACGTCTCAACACCAAGAAGAAAATATGTTGAGGATGCATGCCTAGCAACACAGTGGTGGTGTTGAGGAATTTGCACGTCTCAACACCAAGAGGAAGAATGTGTTGAGGAAGCATGCCTAGCAACACAATAGTTGTGTTGAGTAATTTGCACGTCTCAACACCGATAGGAAAATATGTTGAGGAAGCATGCCTAGCAACACAGTGGTGGTGTTGAGGAATTTGCACGTCTCAACACCAAGAGGAAAGTGTGTTGAGGAAGCTTTCCTAGAAACACAGTAGTGGTTTTGAGGAATTTGCACGTCTCAACACAAAGAGGAAGAATCTGTTGAGGAAACTTGCCTAGCAACACAGTAGTGGTGTTGAGGAATTTGCACGTCTCAATACCGATAGGAAGAATGTGTTGAGGAAGCATGCCTAGCAACACAGTACTTGTGTTGAGGAATTTGCACGTCTCAACACCAAGAGGAAGAATGTGTTGAGGAAGCATGCCAAGCAACACCGTAATGACTGTTGAGGAATTTATACCTCTCAACACTAAGAGGAAGGATGTGTTTAGGAAGCATGCCTAGCAACACAGTAGTGGTGTTAAGGAATTTCCACGTCTCAACAACAGGAGGAAAATATGTTTAGGAAGCTTTCCTAGCAACACAATACTGGTTTTGAGGAATTTGCACGTCTCAACACAAAGAGGAAGAATGTGTTATGGAAACTTGCCTAGCAATACAGTAGTAGTGTTGAGGAATTTGCACGTCTGAACACCGATAGGAAGAATGTGTTGAGGAAGCATGCCTAGCAACACAGTAGTTGTGTTGAGGAATTTGCACGTCTCAACACCAAGAGGAAAATATGTTGAGGAAGCTTTCCTAACATTACAGTGGTGGTGTTGAGGAATTTGCACGTCACAACACCAAGAGGAAGAATGTGTTGAGGAAGCATGCCTAGCAACACCGTAATGAGTGTTGAGGAATTTAGACCTCTCAACACTAAGAGGAAGGATGTGTTGAGGAAGCATGCCTAGCAACACAATAGTGGTGTTGAGGAATATGCACGTCTCAACACCAAGAGGAAGAATGTGTTTAGGAAGCATGCCTAGCAACACAGTAGTTGTGTTGAGGAATTTGCACGTCTCAACACCAAGAGGAGAATATGTTGAGGAAGCATGCCTAGCAACATAGTGGTGGTGTTGAGGAATTTTCACGTCTCAACACCAAGAGGAAACTTTTTTGAGGAAGCTTTCCTAGCAACACAGTAGTGGTTTTGAGGAATTTGCACGTCTCAACACCAACAGGAAGAATGTGTTGAGGAATCATGCCTAGCAACATAATAATGAGTGTTGAGGAATTTGAACGTCTCAACACCAAGAGGAAAATGTGTTGAGGAAGCTTGCCTAGCAACACAGTAGTGGTGTTGAGGAATTTGCACGTCTCAACACCAATAGGAAGAATGTGCTGAGGAAGCATGCCTAGCAACACAGTAGTTGTGTTGAGGAATTTGCACGTCTCAACACCAAGAGGAAGAATGTATTGAGGAAGCATGCCTAGCAACACAGTAGTTGTGTTGAGTAATTTGCACGTCTCAACACCAAGAGGAAAATATGTTGAGGAAGCATGCCTAGCAACACAGTGGTGGTGTTGAGGAATTTGCACGTCTCAACACCAAGAGGAAAGTGTGTTGAGGAAGCTTTCCTAGCAACACAATAGTGGTTTTGAGGAATTTGCACGTCTCAACACCAAGAGGAAGAATGTGTTGAGGAAGCATTCCTAGCAACACAGTAATGAGTGTTGAGGAATTTAGACCTCTCAACACTAAGAGGAAGGATGTGTTTAGGAAGCATGCCTAGCAACACAGTAGTGGTGTTGAGGAATTTGAACGTCTCAACACCAAGAGGAAAATGTGTTGAGGAAGCTTGCCTAGCAACACAGTAGTGGTGTTGAGGAATTTGCACGCCTCAACACCAATAGGAAGAATGTGTTGAGGAAGCATGCCTAGCAACACAGTAGTTGTGTTGAGGAATTTGCACGTCTCAACACCAAGAGGAAGAATTTGTTGAGGAAGCATGCCTAGCAACACAATAATGAGAGTTGAGGAATTTAGACGTCTCAACACTAAGAGGAAGGATGTGTTGAGGAAGCATGGCTAGCAACACAGTAGTAGTGTTGAGGAATTTGCACGACTCAACACCAGGAGGAAAATGTGTTGAGGAAGCATGCCTAGCAACACAGTAGTGGTGTTGAGGAATTTGCACGTCTCATCACCAAGAGGAAGAATGTGTTGAGGAAGCATGCCTAGCAACACATTAGTTGTGTTGAGTAATTTGCACGTCTCAACACCGAGAGGAAAATATGTTGAGGTAGCATGCCTAGCAACACAGTGGTGGTGTTGAGGAATTTGCACGTCTCAACACCAATAGGAAAGTGTGTTGAGGAAGCTTTCCTAGCAACACAGTAGTGGTTTTGAGGAATTTGCACGTCTCAACACAAAGAGGAAGAATGTGTTGAGGAAACTTGCCTAGCAACACAGTAGTGGTGTTGAGGAATTTGCACGTCTCAACACCGATAGGAAGAATGTGTTGAGGAAGCATGCCTAGCAACACAGTAGTTGTGTTGAGGAATTTGCACGTCTCAACACCAAGAGGAAAATATGTTGAGGAAGCTTGCCTAACATTACAGTGGTGGTGTTGAGGAATTTGCACGTCTCAACCCCAAGAGGAAGAATGTGTTGAGGAAGCATGCCTAGCAACACCGTAATGAGTGTTGAGGAATTTAGACCTCCCAACACTAAGAGGAAGGATGCGTTGAGGAAGCATGCCTAGCAACACAGTAGTGGTGTTGAGGAATTTTCACATCTCAACACCAAGAGGAAGGATGTGTTTAGGAAGCATGCCTAGCAACACAGTAGTTGTGTTGAGGAATTTGCACGTCTCAACAACAAGAGGAAAATATGTTGAGAAAGCATGCCTAACAACATAGTGGTGGTGTTGAGGAATTTTCACGTCTCAACACCAAGAGGAAAGTGTGTTGAGGAAGCATGCCTAGCAACATAGTGGTGGTGTTGAGGAATTTTCACGTCTCAACACCAAGAGGAAAGTGTTTTGAGGAAGCTTTCCTAGCAACACAGTAGTGGTTTTGAGGAATTTGCACGTCTCAACACAAACAGGAAGAATGTGTTGAGGAATCATGCCTAGCAACATAATAATGAGTGTTGAGGAATTTAAACGTCTCAACACCAAGAGGAAAATGTGTTGAGGAAGCTTGCCTAGCAACACAGTAGTGGTGTTGAGGAATTTGCACGTCTCAACACCAATAGGAAGAATGTGTTGAGGAAGCATGCCTAGCAACAAAGTAGTTGTGTTGAGGAATTTGCACGTCTCAACACCAAGAGGAAGAATGTATTGAGGAAGCATGCCTAGCAACACAGTAGTTTTGTTGAGTAATTTGCACGTCTCAAAACCAAGAGGAAAATATGATGAGGAAGCATGCCTAGCAACACAGTGGTGGTGTTGAGGAATTTGCACGTCTCAACACCAAGAGGAAGAATGTGTTGAGGAAGCATGCCTAGCAACACAGTAATGAGTGTTGAGGAAATTAGACCTCTCAACACTAAGAGGAAGGATGTGTTTAGGAAGCATGCCTAGCAACACAGTAGTTTTGTTGAGTAATTTGCACGTCTCAAAACCAAGAGGAAAATATGATGAGGAAGCATGCCTAGCAACACAGTGGTGGTGTTGAGGAATTTGCACGTCTCAACACCAAGAGGAAGAATGTGTTGAGGAAGCATGCCTAGCAACACAGTAGTTGTGTTGAGTAATTTGCACGTCTCAACACCGATAGAAAAATATGTTGAGGAAGCATGCCTAGCAACACAGTGGTAGTGTTGAGGAATTTGCACGTCTCAACACCAAGAGGAAAGTGTGTTGAGGAAGCTTTCCTAGCAACACAATAGTGTTTTTGAGGAATTTGCACGTCTCAACTCCAAGAGGAAGAATGTGTTGAGGAACCATGCCTAGCAACACAGTAATGAGTGTTGAGGAATTTAGACCTCTCAACACTAAGAGGAAGGATGTGTTTAGGAAGCATGCCTAGCTACACAGTAGTGGTGTTGAGGAATTTGAACTTCTAAACACCAAGAGAAAAATGTGGTGAGGAAGCTTGCCTAGCAACACAATAGTGGTGTTAAAGAATTTGCACGTCTCAACACCGATAGGAAGAATGTGTTGAGGAAGCATGCCTAGCAACACAGTAGTTGTGTTGAGGAATTTGCACGTCTCAACACCAAGAGGAAAATATGTTGAGGAAGCTTGCCTAACATTACAGTGGTGGTGTTGAGGAATTTGCACGTCTCAACCCCAAGAGGAAGAATGTGTTGAGGAAGCATGCCTAGCAACACCGTAATGAGTGTTGAGGAATTTAGACCTCCCAACACTAAGAGGAAGGATGCGTTGAGGAAGCATGCCTAGCAACACAGTAGTGGTGTTGAGGAATTTTCACATCTCAACACCAAGAGGAAGGATGTGTTTAGGAAGCATGCCTAGCAACACAGTAGTTGTGTTGAGGAATTTGCACGTCTCAACAACAAGAGGAAAATATGTTGAGAAAGCATGCCTAACAACATAGTGGTGGTGTTGAGGAATTTTCACGTCTCAACACCAAGAGGAAAGTGTGTTGAGGAAGCATGCCTAGCAACATAGTGGTGGTGTTGAGGAATTTTCACGTCTCAACACCAAGAGGAAAGTGTTTTGAGGAAGCTTTCCTAGCAACACAGTAGTGGTTTTGAGGAATTTGCACGTCTCAACACAAACAGGAAGAATGTGTTGAGGAATCATGCCTAGCAACATAATAATGAGTGTTGAGGAATTTAAACGTCTCAACACCAAGAGGAAAATGTGTTGAGGAAGCTTGCCTAGCAACACAGTAGTGGTGTTGAGGAATTTGCACGTCTCAACACCAATAGGAAGAATGTGTTGAGGAAGCATGCCTAGCAACAAAGTAGTTGTGTTGAGGAATTTGCACGTCTCAACAACAAGAGGAAGAATGTATTGAGGAAGCATGCCTAGCAACACAGTAGTTGTGTTGAGTAATTTGCACGTCTCAACACCAAGAGGAAAATATGTTGAGGAAGCATGCCTAGCAACACAGTGGTGGTGTTGAGGAATTTGCACGTCTCAACACCAAGAGGAAGAATGTGTTGAGGAAGCATGCCTAGCAACACAGTAGTTGTGTTGAGTAATTTGCACGTCTCAACACCAATAGGAAGAATGTGTTGAGGAAGCATTCCCAGCAACAAAGTAGTTGTCTTGAGGAATTTGCACGTCTCAACACCAAGAGGAAGAATGTATTGAGGAAGCATGCCTAGCAACAGTAGTTGTGTTGAGTAATTTGCACGTCTCAACACCAAGAAGAAAATATGTTGAGGAAGCATGCCTATCAACACAGTGGTGGTGTTGAGGAATTTGCACGTCTCAACACCAAGAGGAAGAATGTGTTGAGGAAGCATGCCTAGCAACACAATAGTTGTGTTGAGTAATTTGCACGTCTCAACACCGATAGGAAAATATGTTGAGGAAGCATGCCTAGCAACACAGTGGTGGTGTTGAGGAATTTGCACGTCTCAACACCAAGAGGAAAGTGTGTTGAGGAAGCTTTCCTAGAAACACAGTAGTGGTTTTGAGGAATTTGCACGTCTCAACACAAAGAGGAAGAATCTGTTGAGGAAACTTGCCTAGCAACACAGTAGTGGTGTTGAGGAATTTGCACGTCTCAATACCGATAGGAAGAATGTGTTGAGGAAGCATGCCTAGCAACACAGTACTTGTGTTGAGGAATTTGCACGTCTCAACACCAAGAGGAAGAATGTGTTGAGGAAGCATGCCAAGCAACACCGTAATGACTGTTGAGGAATTTATACCTCTCAACACTAAGAGGAAGGATGTGTTTAGGAAGCATGCCTAGCAACACAGTAGTGGTGTTAAGGAATTTCCACGTCTCAACAACAGGAGGAAAATATGTTTAGGAAGCTTTCCTAGCAACACAATACTGGTTTTGAGGAATTTGCACGTCTCAACACAAAGAGGAAGAATGTGTTATGGAAACTTGCCTAGCAATACAGTAGTAGTGTTGAGGAATTTGCACGTCTGAACACCGATAGGAAGAATGTGTTGAGGAAGCATGCCTAGCAACACAGTAGTTGTGTTGAGGAATTTGCACGTCTCAACACCAAGAGGAAAATATGTTGAGGAAGCTTTCCTAACATTACAGTGGTGGTGTTGAGGAATTTGCACGTCACAACATCAAGAGGAAGAATGTGTTGAGGAAGCATGCCTAGCAACACCGTAATGAGTGTTGAGGAACTTTGACCTCTCAACACTAAGAGGAAGGATGTGTTGAGGAAGCATTCCTAGCAACACAATAGTGGTGTTGAGGAATTTGCACGTCTCAACACCAAGAGGAAGAATGTGTTTAGGAAGCATGCCTAGCAACACAGTAGTTGTGTTGAGGAATTTGCACGTCTCAACACCAAGAGGAAAATATGTTGAGGAAGCATGCCTAGCAACATAGTGGTGGTGTTGAGGAATTTTCACGTCTCAACACCAAGAGGAAAGTGTTTTGAGGAAGCTTTCCTAGCAACACAGTAGTGGTTTTGAGGAATTTGCACGTCTCAACACAAACAGGAAGAATGTGTTGAGGAATCATGCCTAGCAACATAATAATGAGTGTTGAGGAATTTAAACGTCTCAACACCAAGAGGAAAATGTGTTGAGGAAGCTTGCCTAGCAACACAGTAGTGGTGTTGAGGAATTTGCACGTCTCAACACCAATAGGAAGAATGTGTTGAGGAAGCATGCCTAGCAACAAAGTAGTTGTGTTGAGGAATTTGCACGTCTCAACACCAAGAGGAAGAATGTATTGAGGAAGCATGCCTAGCAACACAGTAGTTTTGTTGAGTAATTTGCACGTCTCAACACCAAGAGGAAGAATGTGTTGAGGAAGCATGCCAAGCAACACCGTAATGACTGTTGAGGAATTTATACCTCTCAACACTAAGAGGAAGGATGTGTTTAGGAAGCATTCCTAGCAACACAGTAGTGGTGTTGAGGAATTTCCACGTCTCAACAACAGGAGGAAAATGTGTTTAGGAAGCTTTCCTAGCAACACAATACTGGTTTTGAGGAATTTGCACGTCTCAACACAAAGAGGAAGAATGTGTTATGGAAACTTGCCTAGCAATACAGTAGTAGTGTTGAGGAATTTGCACGTCTCAACACCGATAGGAAGAATGTGTTGAGGAAGCATGCCTAGCAACACAGTAGTTGTGTTGAGGTATTTGCACGTCTCAACACCAAGAGGAAAATATGTTGAGGAAGCTTTCCTAACATTACAGTGGTGGTGTTGAGGAATTTGCACGTCACAACACCAAGAGGAAGAATGTGTTGAGGAAGCATGCCTAGCAATACCGTAATGACTGTTGAGGAACTTTGACCTCTCAACACTAAGAGGAAGGATGTGTTGAGGAAGCATTCCTAGCAACACAATAGTGGTGTTGATGAATTTGCACGTCTCAACACCAAGAGGAAGAATGTGTTTGGGAAGCATGCCTAGCAACACAGTAGTTGTGTTGAGGAATTTGCACGTCTCAACACCAAGAGGAAAATATGTTGAGGAAGCATGCCTAGCAACATAGTGGTGGTGTTGAGGAATTTTCACGTCTCAACACCAAGAGGAAAGTGTTTTGAGGAAGCTTTCCTAGCAACACAGTAGTGGTTTTGAGGAATTTGCACGTCTCAACACAAACAGGAAGAATGTGTTGAGGAATCATGCCTAGCAACATAATAATGAGTGTTGAGGAATTTAAACGTCTCAACACCAAGAGGAAAATGTGTTGAGGAAGCTTGCCTAGCAACACAGTAGTGGTGTTGAGGAATTTGCACGTCTCAACACCAATAGGAAGAATGTGTTGAGGAAGCATGCCTAGCAACAAAGTAGTTGTGTTGAGGAATTTGCATGTCTCAACACCAAGAGGAAGAATGTATTGAGGAAGCATGCCTAGCAACACAGTAGTTTTGTTGAGTAATTTGCACGTCTCAAAACCAAGAGGAAAATATGATGAGGAAGCATGCCTAGCAACACAGTGGTGGTGTTGAGGAATTTGCACGTCTCAACACCAAGAGGAAGAATGTGTTGAGGAAGCATGCCTAGCAACACAGTAATGAGTGTTGAGGAAATTAGACCTCTCAACACTAAGAGGAAGGATGTGTTTAGGAAGCATGCCTAGCAACACAGTAGTTTTGTTGAGTAATTTGCACGTCTCAAAACCAAGAGGAAAATATGATGAGGAAGCATGCCTAGCAACACAGTGGTGGTGTTGAGGAATTTGCACGTCTCAACACCAAGAGGAAGAATGTGTTGAGGAAGCATGCCTAGCAACACAGTAGTTGTGTTGAGTAATTTGCACGTCTCAACACCGATAG
>NW_020625486.1:3776714-3788177 GCF_003573695.1 Papaver somniferum
GTGTTGAGGAATTTGCACGTCTCAACACCAAGAGGAAAGTGTGTTGAGGAAGCTTTCCTAGCAACACAATAGTGTTTTTGAGGAATTTGCACGTCTCAACTCCAAGAGGAAGAATGTGTTGAGGAACCATGCCTAGCAACACAGTAATGAGTGTTGAGGAATTTAGACCTCTCAACACTAAGAGGAAGGATGTGTTTAGGAAGCATGCCTAGCAACACAGTAGTGGTGTTGAGGAATTTGAACGTCTAAACACCAAGAGGAAAATGTGTTGAGGAAGCTTGCCTAGCAACACAGTAGTGGTGTTGAGGAATTTGCACGTCTCAACACCAAGAGGAAGAATGTGTTTAGGAAGCATGCCTAGCAACACAGTAGTTGTGTTGAGGAATTTGCACGTCTCAACACCAAGAGGAAAATATGTTGAGGAAGCATGCCTAACAACATAGTGGTGGTGTTGAGGAATTTGCACGTCTCAACACCAAGAGGAAAGTCTGTTGAGGAAGCTTTCCTAGCAACACAATAGTGTTTTTGAGGAATTTGCACGTCTCAACTCCAAGAGGAAGAATGTGTTGAGGAACCATGCCTAGCAACACAGTAATGAGTGTTGAGGAATTTAGACCTCTCAACACTAAGAGGAAGGATGTGTTTAGAAAGCATGCCTAGCAACACAGTAGTGGTGTTGAGGAATTTGAACTTCTAAACACCAAGAGAAAAATGTGGTGAGGAAGCTTGCCTAGCAACACAATAGTGGTGTTAAAGAATTTGCACGTCTCAACACCGATAGGAAAAATGTGTTGAGGAAGCATGCCTAGCAACACAGTAGTTGTGTTGAGGAATTTGCACGTCTCAACACCAAGAGGAAAATATGTTGAGGAAGCTTGCCTAACATTACAGTGGTGGTGTTGAGGAATTTGCACGTCTCAACCCCAAGAGGAAGAATGTGTTGAGGAAGCATGCCTAGCAACACCGTAATGAGTGTTGAGGAATTTAGACCTCCCAACACTAAGAGGAAGGATGCGTTGAGGAAGCATGCCTAGCAACACAGTAGTGGTGTTGAGGAATTTTCACATCTCAACACCAAGAGGAAGGATGTGTTTAGGAAGCATGCCTAGCAACACAGTAGTTGTGTTGAGGAATTTGCACGTCTCAACAACAAGAGGAAAATATGTTGAGAAAGCATGCCTAACAACATAGTGGTGGTGTTGAGGAATTTTCACGTCTCAACACCAAGAGGAAAGTGTGTTGAGGAAGCTTTCCTAGCAACACAGTAGTGGTTTTGAGGAATTTGCACGTCTCAACACCAACAGGAAGAATGTGTTGAGGAAGCATGCCTAGCAACATAATAATGAGTGTTGAGGAATTTGAACGTCTCAACACCAAGAGGAAAATGTGTTGAGGAAGCTTGCCTAGCAACACAGTAGTGGTGTTGAGGAATTTGCACGTCTCAACACCAATAGGAAGAATGTGTTGAGGAAGCATGCCTAGCAACAAAGTAGTTGTGTTGAGGAATTTGCACGTCTCAACAACAAGAGGAAGAATGTATTGAGGAAGCATGCCTAGCAACACAGTAGTTGTGTTGAGTAATTTGCACGTCTCAACACCAAGAGGAAAATATGTTGAGGAAGCATGCCTAGCAACACAGTGGTGGTGTTGAGGAATTTGCACGTCTCAACACCAAGAGGAAGAATGTGTTGAGGAAGCATGCCTAGCAACACAGTAGTTGTGTTGAGTAATTTGCACGTCTCAACACCGATAGAAAAATATGTTGAGGAAGCATGCCTAGCAACACAGTGGTGGTGTTGAGGAATTTGCACGTCTCAACACCAAGAGGAAAGTGTGTTGAGGAAGCTTTCCTAGCAACACAATAGTGTTTTTGAGGAATTTGCACGTCTCAACTCCAAGAGGAAGAATGTGTTGAGGAACCATGCCTAGCAACACAGTAATGAGTGTTGAGGAATTTAGACCTCTCAACACTAAGAGGAAGGATGTGTTTAGGAAGCATGCCTAGCAACACAGTAGTGGTGTTGAGGAATTTGAACTTCTAAACACCAAGAGAAAAATGTGGTGAGGAAGCTTGCCTAGCAACACAATAGTGGTGTTAAAGAATTTGCACGTCTCAACACCGATAGGAAGAATGTGTTGAGGAAGCATGCCTAGCAACACAGTAGTTGTGTTGAGGAATTTGCACGTCTCAACACCAAGAGGAAAATATGTTGAGGAAGCTTGCCTAACATTACAGTGGTGGTGTTGAGAAATTTGCACGTCTCAACCCCAAGAGGAAGAATGTGTTGAGGAAGCATGCCTAGCAACACCGTAATGAGTGTTGAGGAATTTAGACCTCCCAACACTAAGAGGAAGGATGTGTTGAGGAAGCATGCCTAGCAACACAGTAGTGGTGTTGAGGAATTTGCACGTCTCAACACCAAGAGGAAGGATGTGTTTAGGAAGCATGCCTAGCAACACAGTAGTTGTGTTGAGGAATTTGCACGTCTCAACAACAAGAGGAAAATATGTTGAGAAAGCATGCCTAACAACATAGTGGTGGTGTTGAGGAATTTTCACGTCTCAACACCAAGAGGAAAGTGTGTTGAGGAAGCTTTCCTAGCAACACAGTAGTGGTTTTGAGGAATTTGCACGTCTCAACACCAACAGGAAGAATGTGTTGAGGAAGCATGCCTAGCAACACATTAGTTGTGTTGAGTAATTTGCACGTCTCAACACCGAGAGGAAAATATGTTGAGGTAGCATGCCTAGCAACACAGTGGTGGTGTTGAGGAATTTGCACGTCTCAACACCAATAGGAAAGTGTGTTGAGGAAGCTTTCCTAGCAACACAATAGTGGTTTTGAGGAATTTGCACGTCTCAACACAAAGAGGAAGAATGTGTTGAGGAAACTTGCCTAGCAACACAGTAGTGGTGTTGAGGAATTTCCACGTCTCAACATCGATATGAAGAATGTGTTG
Organism: Papaver somniferum; assembly: GCF_003573695.1. Lineage (NCBI taxonomy): Eukaryota > Viridiplantae > Streptophyta > Magnoliopsida > Ranunculales > Papaveraceae > Papaver > Papaver somniferum. Next base: position 3,779,675 of record NW_020625486.1, read on the forward strand.
AGGAAGCATGCCTAGCAACACAGTAGTTGTGTTGAGGAATTTGCACGTCTCAACACCAATAAGAAAATATGTTGAGGAAGCTTGCCCAACATTACAGTGGCGGTGTTGAGGAATTTGCACGTCTCAACACCAAGAGGAAGAATGTGTTGAGGAAGCATGCCTAGCAACACCGTATTGAGTGTTGAGGAATTTAGACCTCTCAACACTAAGAGGAAGGATGTGTTGAGGAAGCATGCCTAGCAACACAGTAGTGGTGTTGATGAATTTTCACGTCTCAACACCAAGAGGAAGAATGTGTTTAGGAAGCATGCCTAGCAACACAGTAGTTGTGTTGAGGAATTTGCACGTCTCAACACCAAGAGGAAAATATGTTGAGGAAGCATGCCTAGCAACATAGTGGTGGTGTTGAGGAATTTTCACGTCTCAACACCAAGAGGAAAGTGTTTTGAGGAAGCTTTCCTAGCAACACAGTAGTGGTTTTGAGGAATTTGCACGTCTCAACACAAACAGGAAGAATGTGTTGAGGAATCATGCCTAGCAACATAATAATGAGTGTTGAGGAATTTAAACGTCTCAACACCAAGAGGAAAATGTGTTGAGGAAGCTTGCCTAGCAACACAGTAGTGGTGTTGAGGAATTTGCACGTCTCAACACCAATAGGAAGAATGTGTTGAGGAAGCATGCCTAGCAACAAAGTAGTTGTGTTGAGGAATTTGCACGTCTCAACACCAAGAGGAAGAATGTATTGAGGAAGCATGCCTAGCAACACAGTAGTTTTGTTGAGTAATTTGCACGTCTCAACACCAAGAGGAAGAATGTGTTGAGGAAGCATGCCAAGCAACACCGTAATGACTGTTGAGGAATTTATACCTCTCAACACTAAGAGGAAGGATGTGTTTAAGAAGCATGCCTAGCAACACAGTAGTGGTGTTGAGGAATTTCCACGTCTCAACAACAGGAGGAAAATGTGTTTAGGAAGCTTTCCTAGCAACACAATACTGGTTTTGAGGAATTTGCACGTCTCAACACAAAGAGGAAGAATGTGTTATGGAAACTTGCCTAGCAATACAGTAGTAGTGTTGAGGAATTTGCACGTCTCAACACCGATAGGAAGAATGTGTTGAGGAAGCATGCCTAGCAACACAGTAGTTGTGTTGAGGTATTTGCACGTCTCAACACCAAGAGGAAAATATGTTGAGGAAGCTTTCCTAACATTACAGTGGTGGTGTTGAGGAATTTGCACGTCGCAACACCAAGAGGAAGAATGTGTTGAGGAAGCATGCCTAGAAACACCGTAATGACTGTTGAGGAACTTTGACCTCTCAATACTAAGAGGAAGGATGTGTTGAGGAAGCATTCCTAGCAACACAATAGTGGTGTTGATGAATTTGCACGTCTCAACACCAAGAGGAAGAATGTGTTTAGGAAGCATGCCTAGCAACACAGTAGTTGTGTTGAGGAATTTGCACGTCTCAACACCAAGAGGAAAATATGTTGAGGAAGCATGCCTAGCAACATAGTGGTGGTGTTGAGGAATTTTCACGTCTCAACACCAAGAGGAAAGTGTTTTGAGGAAGCTTTCCTAGCAACACAGTAGTGGTTTTGAGGAATTTGCACGTCTCAACACAAACAGGAAGAATGTGTTGAGGAATCATGCCTAGCAACATAATAATGAGTGTTGAGGAATTTAAACGTCTCAACACCAAGAGGAAAATGTGTTGAGGAAGCTTGCCTAGCAACACAGTAGTGGTGTTGAGGAATTTGCACGTCTCAACACCAATAGGAAGAATGTGTTGAGGAAGCATGCCTAGCAACAAAGTAGTTGTGTTGAGGAATTTGCACGTCTCAACACCAAGAGGAAGAATGTATTGAGGAAGCATGCCTAGCAACACAGTAGTTTTGTTGAGTAATTTGCACGTCTCAAAACCAAGAGGAAAATATGATGAGGAAGCATGCCTAGCAACACAGTGGTGGTGTTGAGGAATTTGCACGTCTCAACACCAAGAGGAAGAATGTGTTGAGGAAGCATGCCTAGCAACACAGTAATGAGTGTTGAGGAAATTAGACCTCTCAACACTAAGAGGAAGGATGTGTTTAGGAAGCATGCCTAGCAACACAGTAGTTTTGTTGAGTAATTTGCACGTCTCAAAACCAAGAGGAAAATATGATGAGGAAGCATGCCTAGCAACACAGTGGTGGTGTTGAGGAATTTGCACGTCTCAACACCAAGAGGAAGAATGTGTTGAGGAAGCATGCCTAGCAACACAGTAGTTGTGTTGAGTAATTTGCACGTCTCAACACCGATAGAAAAATATGTTGAGGAAGCATGCCTAGCAACACAGTGGTGGTGTTGAGGAATTTGCACGTCTCAACACCAAGAGGAAAGTGTGTTGAGGAAGCTTTCCTAGCAACACAATAGTGTTTTTGAGGAATTTGCACGTCTCAACTCCAAGAGGAAGAATGTGTTGAGGAACCATGCCTAGCAACACAGTAATGAGTGTTGAGGAATTTAGACCTCTCAACACTAAGAGGAAGGATGTGTTTAGGAAGCATGCCTAGCAACACAGTAGTGGTGTTGAGGAATTTGAACGTCTAAACACCAAGAGAAAAATGTGTTGAGGAAGCTTGCCTAGCAACACAATAGTGGTGTTAAAGAATTTGCACGTCTCAACACCGATAGGAAGAATGTGTTGAGGAAGCATGCCTAGCAACACAGTAGTTGTGTTGAGGAATTTGCACGTCTCAACACCAAGAGGAAAATATGTTGAGGAAGCATGCCTAACAACATAGTGGTGGTGTTGAGGAATTTGCACGTCTCAACACCAAGAGGAAAGTCTGTTGAGGAAGCTTTCCTAGCAACACAATAGTGTTTTTGAGGAATTTGCACGTCTCAACTCCAAGAGGAAGAATGTGTTGAGGAACCATGCCTAGCAACACAGTAATGAGTGTTGAGGAATTTAGACCTCTCAACACTAAGAGGAAGGATGTGTTTAGAAAGCATGCCTAGCAACACAGTAGTGGTGTTGAGGAATTTGAACTTCTAAACACCAAGAGAAAAATGTGGTGAGGAAGCTTGCCTAGCAACACAATAGTGGTGTTAAAGAATTTGCACGTCTCAACACCGATAGGAAAAATGTGTTGAGGAAGCATGCCTAGCAACACAGTAGTTGTGTTGAGGAATTTGCACGTCTCAACACCAAGAGGAAAATATGTTGAGGAAGCTTGCCTAACATTACAGTGGTGGTGTTGAGGAATTTGCACGTCTCAACCCCAAGAGGAAGAATGTGTTGAGGAAGCATGCCTAGCAACACCGTAATGAGTGTTGAGGAATTTAGACCTCCCAACACTAAGAGGAAGGATGCGTTGAGGAAGCATGCCTAGCAACACAGTAGTGGTGTTGAGGAATTTTCACATCTCAACACCAAGAGGAAGGATGTGTTTAGGAAGCATGCCTAGCAACACAGTAGTTGTGTTGAGGAATTTGCACGTCTCAACAACAAGAGGAAAATATGTTGAGAAAGCATGCCTAACAACATAGTGGTGGTGTTGAGGAATTTTCACGTCTCAACACCAAGAGGAAAGTGTGTTGAGGAAGCTTTCCTAGCAACACAGTAGTGGTTTTGAGGAATTTGCACGTCTCTACACCAACAGGAAGAATGTGTTGAGGAAGAATGCCTAGCAATATAATAATGAGTGTTGAAGAATTTGAACGTATCAACACCAAGAGGAAAATGTGTTGAGGAAGCTTGCCTAACAACACAGTAGTGGTGTTGAGGAATTTGCACGTCTCAACACCAATAGGAAGAATGTGTTGAGGAAGCATGCCTAGCAACACATTAGTTGTGTTGAGGAATTCGCACGTCTCAACACCAAGAGGTAGAATGTATTGAGGAAGCATTCCTAGCAACACAATAGTTGTGTTGAGTAATTTGCACGTCTCAACACCAAGAGGAAAATATGTTGAGGAAGCATGCCTAGCACCACAGTGGTGGTGTTGAGGAATTTGCACGTCTCAACACCAAGAGAAAAGTGTGTTGAGGAAGCTTTCCTAACAACACAATAGTGGTTTTGAGGAATTTGCATGTCTCAACACCAAGAGGAAGAATGTGTTGAGGAAGCATGCCTAGCAAAACAGTAATGAGTGTTGAGGAATTTAGACCTCTCAACACTAAGAGGAAGGTTGTGTTTAGGAAGCATGCCTAGCAACACAATAGTGTTTTTGAGGAATTTCAACGTCTCAACACCAAGAGGAAAATGTGTTGAGGAAGCTTGCCTAGCAACACAGTAGTGGTGTTGAGGAATTTGCACGTCTCAACACCAAAAGGAAGAATGTGTTGAGGAAGCATGCCTAGCAACACAATAGTGGTGTTGAGGAATTTGAACGTCTAAACACCAAGAGAAAAATGTGTTGAGGAAGCTTTCCTAGCAACACAATAGTGGTGTTAAAGAATTTGCACGTCTCAACACCGATAGGAAGAATGTGTTGAGGAAGCATGCCTAGAAACACAGTAGTTGTGTTGAGGAATTTGCACGTCTCAACACCAAGAGGAAAATATGTTGAGGAAGCTTGCCTAACATTACAGTGGTGGTGTTGAGGAATTTGCACGTCTCAACCCCAAGAGGAAGAATGTGTTGAGGAAGCATGCCTAGCAACACCGTAATGAGTGTTGAGGAATTTAGACCTCCCAACACTAAGAGGAAGGATGTGTTGAGGAAGCATGCCTAGCAACACAGTAGTGGTGTTGAGGAATTTGCACGTCTCAACACCAAGAGGAAGAATGTGTTGAGGAAGCATGCCTAGCAACACAGTAGTTGTGTTGAGGAATTTGCACGTCTCAACACCAAGAGGAAAATATGTTGAGGAAGCATGCCTAGCAATATAGTGGTGGTGTTGAGGAATTTTCACGTCTCATCACCAAGAGGAAAGTGTGTTGAGGAAGATTTCCTAGCAACACAATAGTGGTTTTGAGGAATTTGCACGTCTCAACACCAAGAGGAAGAATGTGTTGAGGAAGCATGCCTAGCAACACAGTAATGAGTGTTGAGGAATTTAGACCTCTCAACACTAAGAGGAAGGATGTGTTTAGGAAGCATGCCTAGCAACACAGTAGTGGTGTTGAGGAATTTGAACGTCTCAACACCAAGAGGAAAATGTGTTGAGGAAGCTTGCTTAGCAACACAGTAGTGGTGTTGAGGAATTTGCACGTCTCAACACCAATAGGAAGAATGTGTTGAGGAAGCATGCCTAGCAACACAATAGTGGTGTTGAGGAATTTGCACGTCTCAACACCAAGAGGAAAATGTGTTGAGGAAGCATGCCTAGCAACACAGTAGTGGTGTTAAGGAATTTGCACGTCTCAACACCAATAGGAAGAATGTGTTGAGGAAGCATGCCTAGCAACACAGTAGTTGTGTTGAGTAATTTTCACGTCTCAACACCGAGAGGAAAATATGTTGAGGAAGCATGCCTAGCAACACAGTGGTGGTGTTGAGGAATTTGCACGTCTCAACACCAAGAGGAAGTGTGTTGAGGAAGCTTTCCTAGCAACACAGTAGTGGTTTTGAGGAATTTGCACGTCTCAACACAAAGAGGAAGAATGTGTTGAGGAAACTTGCCTAGCAACACAGTAGTGGTGTTGAGGAATTTGCACGTCTCAACACCGATAGGAAGAATGTGTTGAGGAAGCATGCCTAGCAACACAGTAGTTGTGTTGAGGAATTTGCACGTCTCAACACCAAGAGGAAAATATGTTGAGGAAGCTTGCCTAACATTACAGTGGTGGTGTTGAGGAATTTGCACGTCTCAACACCAAGAGGAAGAATGTGTTGAGGAAGCATGCCTAGCAACACCGTAATGAGTGTTGAGGAATTTAGACCTCTCAACACTAAGAGGAAGGATGTGTTGAGGAAGCATGCCTAGCAACACAGTAGTGGTGTTGAGGAATTTGCACGTCTCAACACCAAGAGGAAGAATGTGTTTAGGAAGCATGCCTAGCAACACAGTAGTTGTGTTGAGGAATTTGCACGTCTCAACACCAAGAGGAAAATATGTTGAGGAAGCATGCCTAACAACATAGTGGTGGTGTTGAGGAATTTGCACGTCTCAACACCAAGAGGAAAGTCTGTTGAGGAAGCTTTCCTAGCAACACAATAGTGTTTTTGAGGAATTTGCACGTCTCAACTCCAAGAGGAAGAATGTGTTGAGGAACCATGCCTAGCAACACAGTAATGAGTGTTGAGGAATTTAGACCTCTCAACACTAAGAGGAAGGATGTGTTTAGAAAGCATGCCTAGCAACACAGTAGTGGTGTTGAGGAATTTGAACTTCTAAACACCAAGAGAAAAATGTGGTGAGGAAGCTTGCCTAGCAACACAATAGTGGTGTTAAAGAATTTGCACGTCTCAACACCGATAGGAAAAATGTGTTGAGGAAGCATGCCTAGCAACACAGTAGTTGTGTTGAGGAATTTGCACGTCTCAACACCAAGAGGAAAATATGTTGAGGAAGCTTGCCTAACATTACAGTGGTGGTGTTGAGGAATTTGCACGTCTCAACCCCAAGAGGAAGAATGTGTTGAGGAAGCATGCCTAGCAACACCGTAATGAGTGTTGAGGAATTTAGACCTCCCAACACTAAGAGGAAGGATGCGTTGAGGAAGCATGCCTAGCAACACAGTAGTGGTGTTGAGGAATTTTCACATCTCAACACCAAGAGGAAGGATGTGTTTAGGAAGCATGCCTAGCAACACAGTAGTTGTGTTGAGGAATTTGCACGTCTCAACAACAAGAGGAAAATATGTTGAGAAAGCATGCCTAACAACATAGTGGTGGTGTTGAGGAATTTTCACGTCTCAACACCAAGAGGAAAGTGTGTTGAGGAAGCTTTCCTAGCAACACAGTAGTGGTTTTAAGGAATTTGCACGTCTCTACACCAACAGGAAGAATGTGTTGAGGAAGCATGCCTAGCAATATAATAATGAGTGTTGAAGAATTTGAACGTATCAACACCAAGAGGAAAATGTGTTGAGGAAGCTTGCCTAGCAACACAGTAGTGGTGTTGAGGAATTTGCACGTCTCAACACCAATAGGAAGAATTTGTTGAGGAAGCATGCCTAGCAATACATTAGTTGTGTTGAGGAATTTGCACGTCTCAACACCAAGAGGTAGAATGTATTGAGGAAGCATTCCTAGCAACACAATAGTTGTGTTGAGTAATTTGCTTGTCTCAACACCAAGAGGAAAATATGTTGAGGAAGCATGCCTAGCAACACAGTGGTGGTGTTGAGGAATTTGCACGTCTCAACACCAAGAGAAAAGTGTGTTGAGGAAGCTTTCCTAACAACACAATAGTGGTTTTGAGGAATTTGCATGTCTCAACACCAAGAGGAAGAATGTGTTGAGGAAGCATGCCTAGCAACACAGTAATGAGTGTTGAGGAATTTAGACCTCTCAACACTAAGAGGAAGGTTGTGTTTAGGAAGCATGCCTAGCAACACAATAGTGGTTTTGAGGAATTTGAACGTCTCAACACCAAGAGGAAAATGTGTTGAGGAAGCTTGCCTAGCAACACATTAGTGGTGTTGAGGAATTTGCACGTCTCAACACCAAAAGGAAGAATGTGTTGAGGAAGCATGCCTAGCAACACAGTAGTGGTGTTGAGGAATTTGCACGTCTCAACACCAAGAGGAAAATGTGTTGAGGAAGCATGCCTAGCAACACAGTAGTGGTGTTGAGGAATTTTCACGTCTCAACACCAAGAGGAAGAATGTGTTGAGGAAGCATGCCTAGCAATACCGTAATGAGTGTTGAGGAATTTAGACCTCTCAACACTAAGAGGAAGGATGTGTTGAGGAAGCATGCCTAGCAACACAGTAGTGGTGTTGAGGAATTTGCACGTCTCAACACCAAGAAGAAGAATGTGTTTAGGAAGCATGCCTAGCAACACAGTAGTTGTGTTGAGGAATTTGCAGGTCTCAACACCAAGAGGAAAATATGTTGAGGAAGCATGCCTAACAACATAGTGGTGGTGTTGAGGAATTTTCACGTCTCAACACCAAGAGGAAAGTGTGTTGAGGAAGCTTTCCTAGCAACACAGTAGTGGTTTTGAGGAATTTGCACATCTCAACACCAACATGAAGAATGTGTTGAGGAAGCATGCCTAGCAATATAATAATGTGTGTTGAAGAATTTGAACGTCTCAACACCAAGAGGAAAATGTGTTGAGGAAGCTTGCCTAGCAACACAATAGTGGTGTTGAGGAATTTTCACGTCTCAACACCAAGAGGAAGAATGTGTTGAGGAAGCATGCCTAGCAACACCGTAATGAGTGTTGAGGAATTTAGACCTCTCAACACTAAGAGGAAGGATGTGTTGAGGAAGCATGCCTAGCAACATAGTAGTGGTGTTGAGGAATATGCACGTCTCAACACCAAGAGGAAGAATGTGTTTAGGAAGCATGCCTAGCAACACAGTAGTTGTGTTGAGGAATTTGCACGTCTCAACA